>NC_057801.1:4703845-4716735 GCF_018294505.1 Triticum aestivum
ACCGATGAGTTTTCTTAGATCTCTCTTGCAAGTTTTACCATATATGCCGAGCCAAACTCCAGGACTTAACGCATTGATTGGGTGCCACTGAAGACATATAGTCATATTCTTCACATTTTCTTCTGGCCGGAGAGTGTGGCGCCTAACCAATCTCCATCCCACATTGAAGAAGTTTGGTGATATTTGGACCACTCTACTGTGCATGCGGTTGCCACCTTCAATCTGATCCTTTATCCTACTGCTCGTCCTCTAGAAGATCAGGCATGCTTGAAATTTGAAAGTATCTCATAACAGTGACCTTAATATAGCGGCCACAACAACAAACTTGATTGATGGTTTGGTCGCATATCCTTACAAACACGAAACATAAGGTTCATGTCGGTCTACTCGATAATTACCTCTCCTCACGGACAACATGACTTTATAAAACTCTCTTTTGAAATACAAATTCAGGTAGGAACCGCCCCTCTGAAAGTTCCAAAAGAAAAAAAAAGTATAATGTATCTTCCTGCCTAAGCCTTCTTGTCCTGTTTTTTTTAATGAAGACGCAGTAATTCACCCCTTCGAGTGAGGATGCAAACTACTCCCTCCGTTCCTAAATATTTGTCTTTTTAGAGATTTTAAATGGACTACCACATACGGATGTATATAGACATATTTTAGAGTGTAGATCTCACTTATTGAAATCTCTAGAAAGACAAATATTTAGGAATGGAGGGAGTACAAATGAAAACCCACAAGAAGGCGTGAACACACTTGCAGGCACCTACTATATACTCCGCTTGTTTAGGTTTTAAGTACATGCTATAAATACATGGAGCATTGAAAATTGCAGGGGGGGGGGGCATGTGCCAACAACTCTGACTTGTATCCATAAAAAGAAAAGAAAACAAAAATAGTCCAAAACATCATGTTTATAACATATATTTTCTAAAAAAAACAGATGTAAATCTTATATACGTTTATCATACATTGTGTATACAAAAAAGAAAAAAATACAAGGACCAGAATGTGGTTTCTTTTATTGTTTTTAGCACCAATTTTCGTTTTTGTGTGACCCACAATAAAGGTATTATTTAATATTAAAAAGATACGTAGAGAGCATCTTTATGCATGCTTTAAAAATTTATAAGTTCTTGAAGCTTATACTTTTTTTTAATTTTTAAATGCTGAGCACCTTGGTACTCGAGAGCCAAATCGCCTTAATTTCTTGAAAATAGTGAATTACTGAAAAAAATATAATAATATACTTGATTCAACTTGGTAGTGCGTAGATGCTTATATCAAAGAAGTATACATTGGTTCAAAAATTTATTAAGTGAGAGCCCTATATCGTGTACTACAGATTGTCTAGTGGCTTCCTATCAATTACGATAGCAAAATTCTCTTTTTTGAGTGAATTTGATTTTAAAGAAATAAAAATATTGTATGAGAATACATGCAAAAGTTAGGAATAGAACCATCTATCTACAAATTATTTGTGCAATCAAACTTTGTGAATGGAAATACAGTGGTAAAAGAAAATTGGATATAAAGGTAAATAAATTGGGGCTTATGTTTGGTGCAATATAAATCCAATTAGGATCAAGGAAGAGGTAAATTGTGTCTAGATAACGGGGAAAAGTAGTGAACTTGATTTTGAAACCACATGATGTGAGGTTGTTCTTGTTTTCTATTTTTGAAGCAACCTAAGAATGCATATGTTTTGCATGGATGAACATATGTGACTTACCTGTGGTTGCCCGTAGGCGGTGATTGCCATGAAGGAAATTGGGTGCCCACATAGCGTTATATGTTCAGATGGCCCAACAACATTTGATAAGAGTATGCTTGTACGTGTGGCAAATAGGCGGAAGATAAAAGCTCCTGTCTACTTTCATTGACGAGTTGCAGCATAATTAGAAACATGCATAAATACGTGTACTGCTTCTTCTTCAGCATTTGTGCTACACAGTCTTGAGGAGAGCGAGTGTACCTTTGCGCCAAAGTATTTCACCAAAAATTCAACAACCACTTGTATAAACTTCACTTCTAAAGAGCTCTTTTTCCTATGCATAGACCTTTTTGCCTTGCGAACATACTCAAGGGGATCATTGGGCAAGGCTATATGAAATGGATAGATGAGACTGCTAAGTCGATTCCCCTTCTCGACCTTGGTAACGTATGTCTGTTCACAGTTGTTAGAAAAGAGTTAAAGTAACTAATATTGTACAAAATTGTGATGAAGGGAACATTATGATGTTTATGTGCATTCAATTGATATTTCTTATATATTTATTTCGAGGAAAAGAAAGCTCTTACTTGTCGACTAGAGATTGGCCTTGTGTTGACAGGGAGGATTGATCGCAAGCAGATTCTCTTTGTGTTAGTGTCTCCTAATATTGAAGATAAGAAAGCAAAATGTTTAAAGTAGATGTCCACAGAACACATATTCAGAGACGTTGTCATACAGATCATACTTACCAGATTTCCTGAAGTAATATTGTGAAAGAGCTGCTGAAGTCACACCAACTAGCACATCGTTGATAGTCTGTGAAAATGAAAAGGAGAAAGGCAAAAATACCCACTGAGTCAAATCAAGAAATCTATTTATAAGAACTGTTTCTCTTAATAATTGATATAAAGTTTAAATGGCTTTGGTACGCAGTTCATGACGGTCTTGATGAGCGTGATATCGTCAAGACTAAGGCTTCGATGCACGAACCGCTTGCAACGGCGAGACCCGCTGGCATCTGGCATATGCGTGAACATCGTACGGGGATCTCTCAAGAACAGTACCGTCGCAGCAAGCAATGCGACATCCACCAGCGTGTGCCATGCCAACACAAAATATGACCAAACCCACGCCAGGTAATGGCTTGACAAAGACAACGGAGGTCGTGTCTGCTGTTGATAGATCGCGCCGGTCCTTCTGGGCGGCGGTGGCATGGCCGGCAGCCTAGTTGGGTCAGCCGTGCTGCATGCCGAAGCCATGAAGAGTGTCATGATGGACATGGCGTCACCGATGGAGTGGTGCAGGCGGAGCACCACCGTAGAGGCCGCGCCGGAGGTCTTCAAGTTGAGGAAGTGGAACTCCCAAAGCGGGCGTCCCCTGTCCATAGGGAGTGTGGACAACATCGCTACATAGTCCTCCACGGCCTTTTCCGGGTTAGAAGCCACGGCAGCAGGATCGAACGTCGGGACGATGATGTGTTCGTCCACGTTCACCGCTGTTTGCACCCATCGCGGCTTGCCATCCTTGGGTCCATCCATTATCTGTATATAATATGGGTGTGTATTGGAGGGAGAGAGAGGTGAATAAAATGTACAAAATATAGAACTATATTAATATGAGTTAATGCATGATAATTATGTGTAATACTGTTGGCATATACTCCTCCGTTCCAATTTAATTGAAGTTCTAGCTTGAGTAAAATATTTGTATATGTTGGATCAAATCTTTAGAAAAAATGAAGTTCATAAAATTACTTGAATGCTGCAGAAGCGTGAGGAACGAGTAATCAGCTCTGTTTCGATGCCGGAGCGGAAGACGGGCAGGTTCACCGGCGTGCTGAGCCCCATCACGATGACGATGCAGACACCCATCTCCTCCAAGATTCTTCCGGTAGGGCTCATGGGTTCCTCCGCCGTGGAATTGTCAGCACCTTCCGTCTCTGCCGACACACGGACAGAGAGCGGACGGCTTGGCGGACTGGCTACGTTCGCTGTTACTTCCATCAGTAGCTTGCTCGATTGTTAATTGCTCAGAGTACTTGCATCGGCTCTCGGCCTGTGATCCGTAGTATTATATAGGGAAGGGAAGGGAAGGGAAGGGATGGGAAGCGAGGTCCGTGTTACCTGAAACCGGTATTTCTGTACGTATTTAATCATGAGCTTCGTGCATATCCATCTATCTTTCATGCAGAGCAAATTCACAAGTTTTCATAGAGACGTGCCATGTGTATATGGAGATTTTCATTAGGACACATAATTTTAATGTATGATCTACAATTTATATCCAAAGTTATTTATTTTGAAGCGGAGGTAAAAGATTTGTCACATCTATTATTAATTAAGGAGAATAGAATAGAGTTTGAATAGAATAGAGTTTTTGGTGTTACAATCCCTTGAGTTGCAGGAGTTGCAACACGCCCTAGAACAGCTAGGCCTCTCTCCCAGCATGATTTGCCCTAGTTTCTTGGCACCCGCAAGCACCCAGAAAGATTTTGCATTAGAAAGTATCTTTATTATTTTTCTGAAAAGGAGGTTGAAATCTTTGACCTCCACATCGTTGCCATGTATACAACCATGCATTAGCAAGTAAGTTTCTTACTGCAAACCAACATGTGGTTGAATGGTTAGGAGGACAGTGTGGTATCCCCGGCCTAGCAGAATTCAAATCCTAGACCTGATATTGGTGCTTGCATTATTCCTAGATGTCCTCGACTGCCTATGGTGACTTGGTTTCAGTGGAATCATTGGAAGTTGTTCTTTTACTAATGACGCACTGGTCTCTTTTGAGCCGTTTGCTTTCTAATCATTGGGACTGCTATAAAAAAGAGGCATGCGGTTAAGTACACACACTAAATAGGACAGGAGGTTTGCAACTTGTATTGTGAAGATTGATCATGTTGCCATAGAGCACAGAGTATCGGTTCTTTCATACATGAGTACCAAAAATGAATTGAAAACATGGGTACTTGTCATGGAGGCTGATGTGGAGAGGCTATTTAATTTTGCAAGTCCGAGGGCTGGTCCTTAATTTAGGGCCCCCATTTACTTTGAAGTGTCATAGGTAACAGCAAAAAATTAGGAATAGGCAGCAGTATTAGAGCACACTTAATAATATAGCTAGCAATCGGCTATAGGAGTTGCCATGTCACTTTTAAATATGTACTAGAGCCAACCTAATAGCTGGCATGTACAATAGTAACTTTTATATATGTACTACTTTATTAATGGCTGACCCACCTTACAATCTCACAAAATGTTTTGGGGCTCGTGCTATAGCTGGCTCTTATTCTATAGTCCGCTTGCATTTTCTCTTCTTTTCTCTCACCTCCAACTAAGCAAAGATATAATATTTAAATCCTTATAGCTTGCTTATGTCACCTTATTGTACTTGCTCTTAGTGGTGAAGATAGAATTGCCTACTCTCAGCTCTTCATTGATGCAATATACATAAAGCGATGTTTATGCCAAAGTTGAGGAAGCTACGTATCTTCTAGCTGTGAAAGCGAATGGGCATGGTGAGTGAGTGTGATTGGTCCTTTGTGTACGACGTAAAGCGATGGATTGAGTGTGATCTTAATGTGTTGGCTCTAATAATCAAAGTAGGTAGGTAGCTAGTCCAATGCATTTAGTGAATGAATTGAAAGAACGGCAAGAGTACAACCAACCACTCTCAACACAAACCTATCTAATATATTTTCAGATATGAGAGTGTACTCATACTTAGTTTCACCCACAATCATTGGATTTTTTTGTGACGACAATCGCCGTAATTAACCATGAGTTTTTAAGGCACTTATTTACTTTGAAGTGTCATAGGGAAGAGCCAAAAATTAGGAATGATATGCAGTAGTATTAGTGGTGAAAACACAATTTTCTACTTTCGGCTCTTTTTTTCGGAAATGAGGATTACCCCCGACCTCTGAATTAAGGTATTCACACAAACATTTTGTAAACAAAGTAGCAGCAAAGTACGAAGTTCAACACATGTTAGACATCAAACTCAATCAGAAGGAATAAAATGCCACAAGCGGCAAAAATAGGATCAGATGACTAAACACTTATCCTATTATTGGACCGCTATCCAAACCAATTGTACGTATCTCGTGCTACAATCCCGGCGGTTGCACCCATAGGCCATATGTTCCCTGACTTTCGTACGGCTGAGTAACGAGCACGTCCGGATCCATCCAGACACTCGGAAGATGACCAACAAAAAAATTGTGATGTTGTTTCGGTTAAATATAACGTTATTCCGACAGTTCCAAATAGCCCAAAGTAATGTACGCACTCCGACTTGAATATGTGCTGATGTCTTAGGGTCTAGCCCATTTAACCATGTCTCAAATAAATTAAAGATGTTGTTAAGAGGATAGATATTAAAGAACACATGTATTGTATGCCACTATAGCTTGGCTAGTGGGCACTTGAGAAAAATATGTTGGATTGATTCACCCTGATCACAATAACAACACCGTTTACTACCGTCTCATCCACGTTTTGCTAAGTTACTCTTAGTCAATATCACTTTCTTGTGCACAAACCACATAGATACTTTTATTTTTAATGGTGCCTTAATTTTCTAAATATGAGGCGATTTTGGGATTGGGCTAGTGTTTATCAAATCTACATACATAGATTTTACTGAGAATACGCATGACCAAATAGTTTCTAGTTGTAACCCTAGCCGCCACCAGGAGAGGCCGATCTTCCAACGCCGTTCTCCGGTGGCTCCCCTCCGCCGGCGATCTCGGTCGTTGGTGGTGTGGGGGTCGTCGGATTCACACATGTGGATCGGTTTTACTTCCTCGCAGTATAGGTTTTAGGTTATTCATCGTCTTTGCTTCGGCGGTGACGATGATGGCGCTGAATAAATATTCTTCGGATCCTTTCCTGATGAGGCCATCGGTCCTATGGTTGGGGATGGATTTGGAAACCAGACTGTTCAAGGAAGGATGGCGTGGCGACGGCGGCATCCTCATGGTGGACCTGTGTCCTCGGGCTCCGCCATTGCGACGGTGTTTGCTCCAGCGTCGGCGCAGAGCTTGGGAGGTAGTCCAGGAGCGGATGCAGATTATGGTCTGCATCAACGACATCTGGAAGACGAAACATGTGTTGGGCTCGTGGTTCGTGGATGGCAGCTATTGTTTCCTCCTTCGGTGTCTTAGTCATGGTGGGGTGCTAGATCTAGAGTTCGATGGCGTGTCTGGGGTGTTGCCCCGGTCTGATTCGGTCAACGGCAAGGGCTTCACTTTTGGTGAGCCACCTTGGAGGTTCGCAAAGCTGCATATCAGCGATGGAGCCGCATCGAGCTCGGGTGAGGTGGTGATTCGTCATTCTTTTCTTTGGTGGCTGCTGTGGTGGTGCCGGAGGCAGGTGACGAGCGTTGGTGTCAAGCTGAGAGATGTTCTGCTATCTTTTCAGTTTTGTCATGTCAATCTTTACGTGACTTGTACTTTGTTCTTTCTGTTATGAATGAGACACATATTACCATGCAAAAAAAAGTTTCTAGTGCAGGGTATCTAGCTAATCAGAGAGGTTAACCTCCATCAATCTAGGCACAAATGTAGCCACCTATCCCACGATTCCCCCACAAATACCCGCCTAAACTGAATATTCAAGGGAACATAACCTAATATTGTACTTACAAAAGCGTCTTTGTTTGACAATGCAAGGCTAATGGTGTCTCCCCTAGCTAGGTATGTTTCCAAAATCTAGTAGTGTTTCCATCCCTACAATGAATTTACTCCTATTGATGAAGGTGACCTTTGTCCTCATCAGCCCCTTCCAAAAAGGACAGTCATTCGGTTGCGCTGTGACTTGTGCCAGGGTTTTGGACCGTGAATACTTGTTACACAATAATTGCATCCACACACCACACCACCCCCTCTATGGACAACCTATATAACCATTTACTTAGCAAGCACATGTTCTTTACTTCTAGTTTTTAGATACGTAAACCCCCTTGTCCCACTTACCTAGTCTGTACTTTGATTTATTCGCATCATTTTGCCAAAAAAACGTGATTGATAGAAGTCCAACCTTTTCCTTACCCCCATGGGTACTTCAAAGAAGGCTAATAGGAACATCGGCATGCTTGTAAGCACGAAATTTATTAGAACCATCCGAACCCCATAAGACATAAGTTTGTTCTTCCAACAACTTAGCTTCTTCTCAAATCAATCTTCAATGCACTTCCATTATTTGTCGGTTAATTTACATTGATGAATTGGGATTCACAGGTAACTAAATTGTAGGGATCCCAGCTCACAACCGAACAATTATCTATAATTATCATGTTCCTCTTTGGTGCGCCCAAAGCAGAACAATTCACTCTTATTGGAGTTTATTTTCAGACCAGGCAGTTGTTCAAAAAGACATAAACCCAATTTCATGTTTCTAGCTTTTGTCATATCATGTTCCATGAAAATAATGGTATCATCCGCTATTGTAGTGTGGACACCCCAACATCCACAAGATGAGAAATGAGCGCACCTAACTCCCGTCCTCCTTGACTCTAACAATGAGGACCACTAACATATTAGCAATGACATTAAACAGGATATATAGGAGACATTGGATCCCCTTGTCTCAATCCCTTTTACCAATGAGGAGTGCCTACTCTCATCTCTTCGTTGTTGCAATATACAAAAAGCAAAGTTTATGCCGAACAAGAGGTGTCTACATATCTTGTTGGAGAGAAAGCGAATGGGCATGTCGGGTGAGTGAGTGTGATTTTTCATTTGCGTATGACGTAAAGCGATGGATTGAGTGTGATCTTAATGTGTTGGCTCTCATAATCAAAGCAGCTTGCTAGTTGGTTCAATGCATTCACTAAATGAATTGGAAGAACGGAGAAAGTACAACCAACCACTGTCAGCATAAACGGATAAACCAATCCAATATATTTTCAAATATGAGTGTATCCATGCTAAGATTCACCGACAATCATTCATTTTTTTTGCGGCTCGTGCTATAGCTGGCTCTTATTCTATAGTCCGCTTGCATTCTCTCTTCTTTTCTCTCAGTTCCAACTAAGCAAACATATAATATTTAAATTCTTATAGCTTGCTTATGTCACCTTATTGTACTTGCTCTTAGTGGTGAAGATATAATTGCCTACTCTTAGCTCTTCATTGCTGCAATATACAGAAAGTGATGTTTATGCCAAAGTTGAGGAAGCTACGTATCTTCTAACTGTGAAAGCAAATGGGCATGGTGAGTGAGTGTGATTGGTCCTTTGTGTACGATGTAAAGCGATGGATTGAGTGTGATCTTAATGTGTTGGCTCTAATAATCAAAGTAGGTAGGTAGCTAGTCCAATGCATTTAGTGAATGAATTGAAAGAACGGCAAGAGTACAACCAACCACAGTCAACACAAACCTATCTAATATATTTTCAGATATGAGAGTGTACTCATACTTAGTTTCACCGACAATCATTGGATTTTTTTTGTGACGACAATCGCTGTAATTAACCATGAGTTTTTAAGGCACTTATTTACTTTGAAGTGTCATAGGGAAGAGCCAAAAACTTAGGAATGATATGCAGTAGTATTAGTGGTGAAAACACAATTTCCTACTTTCGGCTTTTTTTCGGAAATGAGGATTACCCCCGACCTCTGAATTAAGAGTTCTCACAAACATTTTATTAAACAAAGTAGCATCAAAGTACGAAGTTCAACACATGTTAGACAGCAAACTCAATCAGAAGGAATAAAATACCACAAGCGGCAAAAATAGGACCAGATGACTAAACACTTATCCTATTATTGGACCGCCATCCAAACCAATTGTACGTATCTCGTGCTACCATCCCCGGCGGTTGCACCCATAGGCCATATGTTCCCTGACTTTCGAACGGCTGAGTAACGACCACGTACGGATCCATCCAGACACTCGGAAGATGACCAACAAAAAAAATTGTGATGTTGTTTCGGTTAAATATAACGTTATTCCGACAGTTCCAAATAGCCCAAAGTAATGTACGCACTCCGACTTGAATATGTGTTGATGTCTTAGGGTCTAGCCCATTTAACCATGTCTCAAATGAATTGGAGATGTTGTTAAGAGGATAGACATTAAAGAACACATGTATTGTATGCCACTATAGCTTGGCTAGTGGGCACTTGAGAAAAATATGTTGGATTGATTCACCCTGATCACAATAACAACACCGTTTACTACCCTCTCATCCACATTTTGCTAAGTTATTCTTAGTCAATATCACTTTCTTGTGCACAAACCACATAGAGACTTTTATTTTTAATGGTGCCTTAATTTTCTAAATATGAGGCGATTTTGGGATTGGGCTAGTGTTTATCAAATCTACATACATAGATTTTACCGAGAATATGCATGACCAAATAGTTTCTAGTTGTAACCCTAGCCGCCACCAGGAGAGGCCGATCTTCCAACGCCGTTCTCCGGTAGCTCCCCTCCACCGGCGATCTCGGTCGTTGGTGGTGCGGGGGTCGTCGGGTTCACGCATGTGGATCGTTTTTACTTCCTCGTAGTATAGGTTTTAGGTTATTCATCGTCTTTGCTTTAGTGGTGACGATGATGGCGCTGAATAAATATTCTTCGGATCCTTTCCTGATGAGGCCATCGGTCCTATGGTTGGGGATGGATTTGGAAAACCAGACTGTTTAAGGAAGGATGGCGTGGCGGCGGCATCCTCATGGTGGACCTGTGTCCTCGGGCTCTGCCATTGCGACAGTGTTTGCTCCTGCGTCGGCGCAGAGCTTGGGAGGTAGTCCAGGAGCGGATGCAGATTATGGCCTGCATCAACGACATCTAGAAGACGAAACATGTGTTGGGCTCGTGGTTCGTGGATGACAGGTATTGTTTCCTCCTTCGGTGTCTTAGTCGTGGTGGGGTGCTAGATCTAGAGTTCGATGGCGTGTCTGGGGTGTTGCCCCGGTCTGATTCGGTCAACGGCAAGGGCTTCACTTTTGGTGAGCCACCTTGGAGGTTCGGAAAGCTGCATATCAGCGATGGAGCCGCATCGAGCTCGGGTGAGGTGGTGATTCGTCATTCTTTTCTTTGGTGGCTGCTGTGGTGGTGCCGGAGGCAGGTGACGAGCGTTGGTGTCAAGCTGAGAGATGTTCTGCTATCTCTTCAGTTTTGCTATGTCAATCTTTACGTGACTTGTACTTTGTTCTTTCTGTTATGAATGAGACACGTATTACCATGCAAAAAAAAGTTTCTAGTGCAGGGTATCTAGCTAATCAGAGAGGTTAACCTCCATCAATCTAGGCACAAATGTAGCCACCTATCCCACGATTCCCCCACAAATACCCGCCTAAACTGAATATTTAAGGGAACATAACCTAATATTGTACTTACAAAAGCGTCTTTGTTTGACAATGCAAGGCTAATGGTGTCTCCCCTAGCTAGGTATGTTTCCAAAATCTAGTAGTGTTTCCATCCCTACAATGAATTTACTCCTATTGATGAAGGTGACCTTTGTCCTCATCAGCCCCTTCCAAAAAGGACAGTCATTCGGTTGCGCTGTGACTTGTGCCAGGGTTTTGGACCGTGAATACTTGTTACACGATAATTGCATCCACACACCACACCACCCCCTCTATGGACAACCTATATAACCATTTACTTAGCAAGCACATGTTCTTTACTTCTAGGTTTTAGATACCTAAACCCCCCTTGTCCCACTTACCTAGTCTGTACTTTGATTTATTCGCATCATTTTGCCCAAAAAACGTGATTGATAGAAGTCCAACCTTTTCCTTACCCCCATGGGTACTTCAAAGAAGGCTAATAGGAACATCGGCATGCTTGTAAGCACGCAATTTATTAGAACCATCCGAACCCCATAAGACATAAGTTTGTTCTTCCAACAACTTAGCTTCTTCTCAAATCAATCTTCAATGCACTTCCATTATTTGTCGGTTAATTTACATTGATGAATTGGGATTCACAGGTAACTAAATTGTAGGGATCCCAGCTCATAACCGAACAATTATCTATAATTATCATGTTCCTCTTTGGTGCGCCCAAAGCAGAACAATTCACTCTTATTGGAGTTTATTTTCAGACCAGGCAGTTGTTCAAAAATACATAAACCCAATTTCATGTTTCTAGCTTTTGTCATATCATGTTCCATGAAAATAATGGTATCATCCGCTATTGTAGTGTGGACACCCCAACATCCACAAGATGAGAAATGAGCGCACCTAACTCCCGTCCTCCTTGACTCTAACAATGAGGACCACTAACATATTAGCAATGACATTAAACAGGATATATAGGAGACATTGGATCCCCTTGTCTCAATCCCTTTTACCAATGAGGAGTGCCTACTCTCATCTCTTCGTTGTTGCAATATACAAAAAGCAAAGTTTATGCCGAACAAGAGGTGTCTACATATCTTGTTGGAGAGAAAGCGAATGGGCATGTCGGGTGAGTGAGTGTGATTTTTCATTTGCGTATGACGTAAAGCGATGGATTGAGTGTGATCTTAATGTGTTGGCTCTCATAATCAAAGCAGCTTGCTAGTTGGTTCAATGCATTCACTAAATGAATTGGAAGAACGGAGAAAGTACAACCAACCACTGTCAGCATAAACGGATAAACCAATCCAATATATTTTCAAATATGAGTGTATCCATGCTAAGATTCACCGACAATCATTCATTTTTTTTGCGGCTCGTGCTATAGCTGGCTCTTATTCTATAGTCCGCTTGCATTCTCTCTTCTTTTCTCTCAGTTCCAACTAAGCAAACATATAATATTTAAATTCTTATAGCTTGCTTATGTCACCTTATTGTACTTGCTCTTAGTGGTGAAGATATAATTGCCTACTCTTAGCTCTTCATTGCTGCAATATACAGAAAGTGATGTTTATGCCAAAGTTGAGGAAGCTACGTATCTTCTAACTGTGAAAGCAAATGGGCATGGTGAGTGAGTGTGATTGGTCCTTTGTGTACGATGTAAAGCGATGGATTGAGTGTGATCTTAATGTGTTGGCTCTAATAATCAAAGTAGGTAGGTAGCTAGTCCAATGCATTTAGTGAATGAATTGAAAGAACGGCAAGAGTACAACCAACCACAGTCAACACAAACCTATCTAATATATTTTCAGATATGAGAGTGTACTCATACTTAGTTTCACCGACAATCATTGGATTTTTTTTGTGACGACAATCGCTGTAATTAAC
>NC_057801.1:4716764-4757881 GCF_018294505.1 Triticum aestivum
GATGGCGTGTCTGGGGTGTTGCCCCGGTCTGATTCGGTCAACGGCAAGGGCTTCACTTTTGGTGAGCCACCTTGGAGGTTCGGAAAGCTGCATATCAGCGATGGAGCCGCATCGAGCTCGGGTGAGGTGGTGATTCGTCATTCTTTTCTTTGGTGGCTGCTGTGGTGGTGCCGGAGGCAGGTGACGAGCGTTGGTGTCAAGCTGAGAGATGTTCTGCTATCTCTTCAGTTTTGCTATGTCAATCTTTACGTGACTTGTACTTTGTTCTTTCTGTTATGAATGAGACACGTATTACCATGCAAAAAAAAGTTTCTAGTGCAGGGTATCTAGCTAATCAGAGAGGTTAACCTCCATCAATCTAGGCACAAATGTAGCCACCTATCCCACGATTCCCCCACAAATACCCGCCTAAACTGAATATTTAAGGGAACATAACCTAATATTGTACTTACAAAAGCGTCTTTGTTTGACAATGCAAGGCTAATGGTGTCTCCCCTAGCTAGGTATGTTTCCAAAATCTAGTAGTGTTTCCATCCCTACAATGAATTTACTCCTATTGATGAAGGTGACCTTTGTCCTCATCAGCCCCTTCCAAAAAGGACAGTCATTCGGTTGCGCTGTGACTTGTGCCAGGGTTTTGGACCGTGAATACTTGTTACACGATAATTGCATCCACACACCACACCACCCCCTCTATGGACAACCTATATAACCATTTACTTAGCAAGCACATGTTCTTTACTTCTAGGTTTTAGATACCTAAACCCCCCTTGTCCCACTTACCTAGTCTGTACTTTGATTTATTCGCATCATTTTGCCCAAAAAACGTGATTGATAGAAGTCCAACCTTTTCCTTACCCCCATGGGTACTTCAAAGAAGGCTAATAGGAACATCGGCATGCTTGTAAGCACGCAATTTATTAGAACCATCCGAACCCCATAAGACATAAGTTTGTTCTTCCAACAACTTAGCTTCTTCTCAAATCAATCTTCAATGCACTTCCATTATTTGTCGGTTAATTTACATTGATGAATTGGGATTCACAGGTAACTAAATTGTAGGGATCCCAGCTCATAACCGAACAATTATCTATAATTATCATGTTCCTCTTTGGTGCGCCCAAAGCAGAACAATTCACTCTTATTGGAGTTTATTTTCAGACCAGGCAGTTGTTCAAAAATACATAAACCCAATTTCATGTTTCTAGCTTTTGTCATATCATGTTCCATGAAAATAATGGTATCATCCGCTATTGTAGTGTGGACACCCCAACATCCACAAGATGAGAAATGAGCGCACCTAACTCCCGTCCTCCTTGACTCTAACAATGAGGACCACTAACATATTAGCAATGACATTAAACAGGATATATAGGAGACATTGGATCCCCTTGTCTCAATCCCTTTTACCAATGAGGAGTGCCTACTCTCATCTCTTCGTTGTTGCAATATACAAAAAGCAAAGTTTATGCCGAACAAGAGGTGTCTACATATCTTGTTGGAGAGAAAGCGAATGGGCATGTCGGGTGAGTGAGTGTGATTTTTCATTTGCGTATGACGTAAAGCGATGGATTGAGTGTGATCTTAATGTGTTGGCTCTCATAATCAAAGCAGCTTGCTAGTTGGTTCAATGCATTCACTAAATGAATTGGAAGAACGGAGAAAGTACAACCAACCACTGTCAGCATAAACGGATAAACCAATCCAATATATTTTCAAATATGAGTGTATCCATGCTAAGATTCACCGACAATCATTCATTTTTTTTGCGGCTCGTGCTATAGCTGGCTCTTATTCTATAGTCCGCTTGCATTCTCTCTTCTTTTCTCTCAGTTCCAACTAAGCAAACATATAATATTTAAATTCTTATAGCTTGCTTATGTCACCTTATTGTACTTGCTCTTAGTGGTGAAGATATAATTGCCTACTCTTAGCTCTTCATTGCTGCAATATACAGAAAGTGATGTTTATGCCAAAGTTGAGGAAGCTACGTATCTTCTAACTGTGAAAGCAAATGGGCATGGTGAGTGAGTGTGATTGGTCCTTTGTGTACGATGTAAAGCGATGGATTGAGTGTGATCTTAATGTGTTGGCTCTAATAATCAAAGTAGGTAGGTAGCTAGTCCAATGCATTTAGTGAATGAATTGAAAGAACGGCAAGAGTACAACCAACCACAGTCAACACAAACCTATCTAATATATTTTCAGATATGAGAGTGTACTCATACTTAGTTTCACCGACAATCATTGGATTTTTTTTGTGACGACAATCGCTGTAATTAACGATGAGTTTTTAAGGCACTTATTTACTTTGAAGTGTCATAGGGAAGAGCCAAAAACTTAGGAATGATATGCAGTAGTATTAGTGGTGAAAACACAATTTCCTACTTTCGGCTTTTTTTCGGAAATGAGGATTACCCCCGACCTCTGAATTAAGAGTTCTCACAAACATTTTATTAAACAAAGTAGCATCAAAGTACGAAGTTCAACACATGTTAGACAGCAAACTCAATCAGAAGGAATAAAATACCACAAGCGGCAAAAATAGGACCAGATGACTAAACACTTATCCTATTATTGGACCGCCATCCAAACCAATTGTACGTATCTCGTGCTACCATCCCCGGCGGTTGCACCCATAGGCCATATGTTCCCTGACTTTCGAACGGCTGAGTAACGACCACGTACGGATCCATCCAGACACTCGGAAGATGACCAACAAAAAAAATTGTGATGTTGTTTCGGTTAAATATAACGTTATTCCGACAGTTCCAAATAGCCCAAAGTAATGTACGCACTCCGACTTGAATATGTGTTGATGTCTTAGGGTCTAGCCCATTTAACCATGTCTCAAATGAATTGGAGATGTTGTTAAGAGGATAGACATTAAAGAACACATGTATTGTATGCCACTATAGCTTGGCTAGTGGGCACTTGAGAAAAATATGTTGGATTGATTCACCCTGATCACAATAACAACACCGTTTACTACCCTCTCATCCACATTTTGCTAAGTTATTCTTAGTCAATATCACTTTCTTGTGCACAAACCACATAGAGACTTTTATTTTTAATGGTGCCTTAATTTTCTAAATATGAGGCGATTTTGGGATTGGGCTAGTGTTTATCAAATCTACATACATAGATTTTACCGAGAATATGCATGACCAAATAGTTTCTAGTTGTAACCCTAGCCGCCACCAGGAGAGGCCGATCTTCCAACGCCGTTCTCCGGTAGCTCCCCTCCGCCGGCGATCTCGGTCGTTGGTGGTGCGGGGGTCGTCGGGTTCACGCATGTGGATCGTTTTTACTTCCTCGTAGTATAGGTTTTAGGTTATTCATCGTCTTTGCTTTAGTGGTGACGATGATGGCGCTGAATAAATATTCTTCGGATCCTTTCCTGATGAGGCCATCGGTCCTATGGTTGGGGATGGATTTGGAAACCAGACTGTTTAAGGAAGGATGGCGTGGCGGCGGCATCCTCATGGTGGACCTGTGTCCTCGGGCTCTGCCATTGCGACAGTGTTTGCTCCTGCGTCGGCGCAGAGCTTGGGAGGTAGTCCAGGAGCGGATGCAGATTATGGCCTGCATCAACGACATCTGGAAGACGAAACATGTGTTGGGCTCGTGGTTCGTGGATGACAGGTATTGTTTCCTCCTTCGGTGTCTTAGTCGTGGTGGGGTGCTAGATCTAGAGTTAGATGGCGTGTCTGGGGTGTTGCCCCGGTCTGATTCGGTCAACGGCAAGGGCTTCACTTTTGGTGAGCCACCTTGGAGGTTCGGAAAGCTGCATATCAGCGATGGAGCCGCATCGAGCTCGGGTGAGGTGGTGATTCGTCATTCTTTTCTTTGGTGGCTGCTGTGGTGGTGCCGGAGGCAGGTGACGAGCGTTGGTGTCAAGCTGAGAGATGTTCTGCTATCTCTTCAGTTTTGCTATGTCAATCTTTACGTGACTTGTACTTTGTTCTTTCTGTTATGAATGAGACACGTATTACCATGCAAAAAAAAGTTTCTAGTGCAGGGTATCTAGCTAATCAGAGAGGTTAACCTCCATCAATCTAGGCACAAATGTAGCCACCTATCCCACGATTCCCCCACAAATACCCGCCTAAACTGAATATTTAAGGGAACATAACCTAATATTGTACTTACAAAAGCGTCTTTGTTTGACAATGCAAGGCTAATGGTGTCTCCCCTAGCTAGGTATGTTTCCAAAATCTAGTAGTGTTTCCATCCCTACAATGAATTTACTCCTATTGATGAAGGTGACCTTTGTCCTCATCAGCCCCTTCCAAAAAGGACAGTCATTCGGTTGCGCTGTGACTTGTGCCAGGGTTTTGGACCGTGAATACTTGTTACACGATAATTGCATCCACACACCACACCACCCCCTCTATGGACAACCTATATAACCATTTACTTAGCAAGCACATGTTCTTTACTTCTAGTTTTTAGATACCTAAACCCCCCTTGTCCCACTTACCTAGTCTGTACTTTGATTTATTCGCATCATTTTGCCCAAAAAACGTGATTGATAGAAGTCCAACCTTTTCCTTACCCCCATGGGTACTTCAAAGAAGGCTAATAGGAACATCGGCATGCTTGTAAGCACGCAATTTATTAGAACCATCCGAACCCCATAAGACATAAGTTTGTTCTTCCAACAACTTAGCTTCTTCTCAAATCAATCTTCAATGCACTTCCATTATTTGTCGGTTAATTTACATTGATGAATTGGGATTCACAGGTAACTAAATTGTAGGGATCCCAGCTCATAACCGAACAATTATCTATAATTATCATGTTCCTCTTTGGTGCGCCCAAAGCAGAACAATTCACTCTTATTGGAGTTTATTTTCAGACCAGGCAGTTGTTCAAAAATACATAAACCCAATTTCATGTTTCTAGCTTTTGTCATATCATGTTCCATGAAAATAACGGTATCATCCGCTATTGTAGTGTGGACACCCCAACATCCACAAGATGAGAAATGAGCGCACCTAACTCCCATCCTCCTTGACTCTAACAATGAGGACCACTAACATATTAGCAATGACATTAAACAGGATATATAGGAGACATTGGATCCCCTGGTCTCAATCCCTTTTACCAATGAGGAGTGCCTACTCTCATCTCTTCGTTGTTGCAATATACAAAAAGCAAAGTTTATGCCGAACAAGAGGTATCTACATATCTTGTTGGTGAGAAAGCGAATGGGCATGGCGGGTGAGTGAGTGTGATTTTTCATTTGCATATGACGTAAAGCGATGGATTGAGTGTGATCTTAGTGTGTTGGCTCTCATAATCAAAGCAGCTTGCTAGTTGGTTCAATGCATTCACTAAATGAATTGGAAGAACGGCGAAAGTACAACCAACCACTGCCAGCATAAACGGATAAACCTATCCAATATATTTTCAAATATGAGTGTATCCATGCTAAGATTCACCGACAATCATTCAATTTTTTTGCGGCTCGTGCTATAGCTGGATCTTATTCTATAGTCCGCTTGCATTCTCTCTTCTTTTCTCTCACCTCCAACTGTCGGGGAAACTGATCCACGAACACCTATGGGACCGGCGGACCGAGCCCCTTTCAGTTCGGCGGGGGGCGGAGATCGCACGAAGAGCAGATCGAGGCGAAGCACACGAGCGGTTTACCCAGCTTCGGAGCTCTCCGGAGAGATAATACTCCTACTGCTGCTTGTCTGATTGTATTGAGTTCTTGCTCGGGAGCGCTGAGTGCTATGGTACACTCTAGCTGCTAACGAGACCGAGCGCGAGTGTTCTCTGGCTTCGAACCTTCTGAACCCCCCTCTACGTTGCGCATGGGCCTCCTTTTATATGCTCAAGGGGTCACCGACAGGTGGCAACGTAGACAAGGGTAAAAATGGAAAAGGACTTGCGGTTGGTACAACAACCTGTACAGTGTTTCCTACCTAACCCTGACGGCAGGGGACAAAGGCATTAAATGCCCGTCTATGTCGCCCAAAACAGTGCAGAAAGGGACCGTCGGGGGCGCCACCGCTCGCCACGATGGCGATCTTGTCAGCGCCGCTTGCCACCGCGCACCGCTGGCTGCACAGCCTCTCGCCACGCGCGCCTGGAAAGGCCCCCAGGGCGACACGTTGGTGGATGCGCTGGAGCGTAGGTACAGGGTGGTAGGGTGCCGCGGCAAGTGCCTTGCCGCGGTCGTTATTTTGTCGCGTCCGGAGGCTTGTCGCTCCCCGGGCCTTGCCGAGACGCGTGGCGCGTCGCGGGAAACTTCTTGAGATGCCCTGGTGGGCCTTCCCTGCAAGCTCCTCTTGCCGGGGCCTTGTCTCCTTGGCTTGGATACTTTGCTCTTATGCCTTGGTTGGCCTTCCCGGCAAGCTCCTCTTGCCGGGGTTTTTGTCTCCTTGGCTTAGATACTTTGTTCTTGAATGGCTCCACAGGAACCGCGGAGGACCTTGGCGATCACCGCGGCAAGCCTTGCCGCGGGTGGCTGCAACTGCCCGTGCACAAGTTCGGGATACTAGGGTACCCCTACACTAGTACACCGACAGGAGCCCCCGGGCCTGGGCCACACACGGTGCCGAGCGCTGTTGGGCCAGGCCCAAAACAGGGCACGGGCACGCGCGGCCTGGGTTACGCCGTATCTTTCTCCGTATCCACCGCGCCCTCCCCAACGGCACGCGTCAAATACAGCGTCGTGGGAGAGATCGTGGGTGGTTTCTTTATTCGGAAGGGCGAAACGTCCGCCCCCTCCCTCTTTATAAGCAGGGGAAATAGGGGCAGTTCGTCCATCCTGTCGGTTGTTACTCCATTTCCCAAATCTCCGCCGCTCCCCCTTCTTCTCGAGAGCAGCGCTCCGCCCCCATTGCCACCAGCACCATCAACGCCGTTGATCTCCCCCACCACCTCCGCCATGGCTCCGAAAGCCGACAAGGGGAAGGGCGTGAAGTCGGTCGAGGCGCAGCGGCTCGCGGTGCTGCGAAAGGAGCGGGCCCTCTTCCCCCCTCAGCTTGCCGCGAAGGAGCTGAGGGAGTACTACTACCTCTTCTGGTCGACGGAGATGCGAGCGCATCCGCGCATAAAGGTACTCCCGGCTGCCGCATCGGAACTGGCTCCAAACGGGTACCCCTTTTTCGCGCTGTTCTTCTACTGCGGGCTCTGCCCGCCCTTTTCTGAATTCTTTTGTGACATCATGAACACCTACGGGCTCTGCCTCCTTGATTTCACCCCCAACGCCGTTCTTACCATGGCAGTTTTCGCACACCTTTGCGAAAACTTTGTCGGAGTCCACCCAAATGTAGCCCTCTTCCGCCACTTCTTTATGCCCCAGGTTGAGAGAGGAGAGCCTCTTGCCGGCGGGATCGCTTGGATCTCAAGAGTCGGCAAGAAGGAAGCTTATCTGGAGGGAGAGCTCCGCAGCAAGTGGGAGGAATGGAGAGCAGAGTGGTGCTGGATCGTCGAGGAGGACCCGCAGCCATTTACTGCCCTGCGCCAAGCCGCAATAGTGCGTGGCAATGATTGGAGCAACGTGGCCCCGGAAGACGACAGGCTGAAGATTGCCGTTACCCGGATCCTTCGCCTCAGGCTTGCCGGGCTCACCGTAGGCGCCGTTGGCGCAGACTTTCTCCGCCGCCGCATCGCCCCCCTGCAGGAGAGGAGGAGACCCGCCTGGGAGTTCCAGAACTCGGCGGATATCATGAGGCTGCGCCCGGGCCTCAACTTCAACTTCACCGTCCTAGAGCTGGATGCGATGCTTCTGGAGCTGTTCAAGCGCGATCCTCAACATCCATTCGTGTTGCCGAGGGGTGTGGTTCCGTTGTGCAACAATTCTTCGCTCGACCGCATCCGCGCAGTGATGCCGCTGTGCGACTCGCACGGAATCGTCCCGACTTGGCAAGAGCCTGCAGACGACGTCGTGCGGGATTTCTTTGACGGCCTGGTAGAACTGCCGATCCGCCCCGATGAACAGAAGAGCCTCACCCGCGACACCACCGACAATGAGATGCAGCGCATCGCCACCAGGCTGGAAGAGGTGGCAGCAGCCATCGCCGCGGGTGAGTTCGGATTCACCATGGAGGAGGCAGAGGCAGCAGAGGCGGCAAGCCTTGCCGAGCGCGAGGAGTTTGCCGGCGAGGAAGAACTTGTCGGGCCTGAAGAGGATCCGAGCGAGCCCGGTGAGGGAGAGCTTGTCGGGCTCGAACCTTCAGGCAGCTCGTCGCAAGTCGAGCCCCCAGCTCCACCAAGAAGGCGTCTCCGCAGGGCCCGGGACGTAGCGGAGCGGCAGACGGGTCAACAGCCGCCGTGCCGTGCGACACGCTCTACCGCGGCAAGCAGTGTTGCCGCGGGAGCGCCTCACGCCGCTGCGGCAACTGAGGCGGGGTCTTCCCGGTCTACCGCTACTGCCCCTGCCAAGCGGGCAAGGGAACCTACTCCTCCGCCTCGTCGCACCGGAGGCGAGCCGGACTTCGATCTATCCGCGCTCAGCTCCGACGAGGAAGAAGAAGAGTAAGATTCTTCACTGTTCTTGCAACTCTTCAATCTTGTTGCTTTGTCTTGTATCTGACTTGCTCTTACTCTGAACCTATTCCTTTTCAGGACGCTGGCCTAGAGAGTGGCGAAGAGAGCCAAGGCCCAGGTGATTGTCATCGAGGACGATCCCGCTGCGACGGCAGGGGACATGTCCGAGACCACCTTGCCGGACCCGGCAACCCTTCCTCCAAGCAGCCCCCAGCGTAAGTGTATTGTTTATTTCCTGCTTTCGGGTGCGCATGGGTGCTCCTTTTTTTGCTGACATCTGATTGCTGGTTTGTGCAGGAGCAGAGCAGCCTCACCAGGAGGGCCCGGAGGCCATTCCCGAAATGCCATCTGCTTCCACTATAGCGCCAAGGGAGGATTCCCCGGCAAGGGATCGCCCTCCGACAAGGAGGAGCTCTCCGGTAAGGGACGGTTCTCTGGCAAGGGACATCACGAGCGACCCTCCGGTGGTTGAGACCACAACTGCGGGCCCTAGCACAGGTAATCCTTTTGCCTGAGAACTTCCCTTGGGCTCTTCTTCTTCTGATTTTCTTTTTTGAATGATTGCTTAATTTCTCTCCCTTCTCCCGTTCGCCAGATCCATCCGCCACGAGCCAATGGAAACCGAGGTCGCCGGCGAGGAGAACGCGCGCAGCAGCGTTGACGATGCCGCCACCACCGAAGGAGAGGCCGGTGCTGATGATCCTGCCGGCGAAGAGGCCGCCAAGGCTGCCGCCGCAGAAGCCGGCGAGGGATCCGGCGATCGTACTGACGGCCCCGAGGCCGCAAGAGCGCCAGGCGCTACGCCGACCGCCGACCCCTCCGCTGCGGCTGCAGCGCCAGGCTCCGAAGAGCCCCAGCCTGGCGCCTATCTGAAGGCCGGCGACGGCATCTTCATCAAGCTCCCCTGGGCCTCAAGCTCCAGGGCGCCGGTCGAAGGAGAGACGCTGGACGGAGAAGTGCTTGCCTCCGCTGGGCTGAAACTGGTTGACGCCCCAAGCAGCAGCAGCGACGAGCCTGAGAAGGAGCGGCTGCTGTGGAAGCTGCTGTCACTCTACCGCGCCCGACAAGCCAAGCTGGTGTCCCACGAGGCACTTGTCGCGAAGGCGGGAGTTGACATTGAGAAGCACGCGGAGGAGCTCCGGGGCCTCAGGCAGGAAACTCTCCGGTCCTTGGCTGAGGAGCGGGAGCAACTTCTCGAGGAGCGGAAAGCCTTCCTCCTCGAGAAGGCTGAGGCTGAAGAGAAGCCACGACTTGTCGCTGAAAATCTATTTGCGCAGGAAGGAGAGTTGGCGCAGCACAAGGTCAATCTGGACAGCCACGAGGAGGAGCTTGCCGCGCGCGAGCAAGCAATTGGCAGGGCTCTCAAGGAGGCAAAGGATGCTGCCGCAGCTGCCGAGGCCGCCAAGAAGGAGCTGGAGACGAAGGTGGCGCAGCTGGAAGCCGATCTCAGGGCGAGCGGCGAGGAGCTTGCCGCGCTCAAGCGTGAGCGCGAGAAGGACGCTGCCGCTCATGGCGAGCTGCAGGGTCTTCTCGCTGAGAGGAGCAAGGAGCTCAGCACCGCCAAGGACTCCAACGCAGATCTCGAGCTGAAGCTGGCCACTTTGACGCAGACGCTGGACGGCGCCAGGGAGCGGGAAGCGGCCTTGTCGGAGAAGATCAAGGCCGACGAGGCGCTGCTGGCGAATGCTGCTGCCGCCCAGGGCACTTTCAGGGAGACCGTGGAGCATTGGACCGAGGGTCTTGTGGATGCTGCCGCGGCCATCGACAAGGAGCTGGCGCAGCTGGGGATGGAGGATTTCGGGTACTCCTCCGACGAGCACCTCCAACCCAGTGCCAAGCTCAGCTTGTTCTTCGAAGGCGTGGCGACGGCCCTCCAGCGACTCCGGGAGAAGATCCCAAAGCAGCTGGCCGACGAGTCGCGCAAGATCTGCGCAGGGGCTCTCCAGAAGGTGCTGGTGAAGGTGGCTTTTCGCAATCCAGGCCTCAACCTCACCAACGTCCTCAGGTCCTTGCCGCCGGATGCCGATCTAGAAGCGCTCAAGGCCCTTGTCGCACCCATTGTGGACAAGGTGAGCGGGATCAAGAGGGTTGAGGACGATCGCGTAGATTAGGCTGCCCATTTTCTCTTTTCCTTGTCGTTGCTGGTCATGTCATGAAAACAATCTATTAGAGCCGCGACAAGTTATCTTGTAATATGACTCTATTTTGGATATCGATTTTCTATGTTATCTCCTTTACTTGATTCCTTCCTTTGTATGTTTTTGCCCTACGCTTTTAGGGAACTTGTCGGCGCAGGCACCCTTGCCGCGAGCGCTGAGTGCGAAACGTCAGCAGCCTGCTGGCGGTGCCGCTGCCGACAAGAAACCTTGTCGCAACTAGTCGCAGCTCACTTAAGTTGTTGAGCGGACTCGAAACAAAGTAAGGGCGCAACTAGCTACGAGTTGTTTCCTCCGCGCACAGGTTTTTCATTCAAAGTAAGGTCGTTCGAGGAAGATAACTTAAAAATTTTAACTGATTGCTCAAACTTTGGCAACTTAGCTTTTCTGTCGTTTGCTTTCTGGTAAGGCGAACACTTCCTTGAACGACGCCTGGTCCACACCATTATCTCCTTTCCCCCCCGGCAAACTTGTGCGCGAGGGAACTTCCTTCCTTTGAGAAAGAGAAAGCAGAAAAAATAATGATATGGAGCCTTAGGGCTCGTTATTGCTTACCGGGGGTATGTGCTGCACAAAGTGTCAGATACATGCATGCAAAGAGATATAGAAAGCATGAAATTGACAAGATGTGCAGAGCACATGAGCTTTACTTATGCACGGGATCTGCGCCCGGCTTTGTACAAAGGATTACATGCAACATCGGCAAGACTTGTACAAAAGGTGGTTGCCGGAACAGGTTCCGGCAACCGCGCCTTACGGGTAAAACTTATGAAGATGCTCAATGTTCCAGGAGTTGCTCCGCAATGCCATCTTCGGTCTCAAGGAGGACAGCGCCAGGCCCAGTGACTCGTTTCACCCGGTAAGGGCCTTCCCACTTTGGCGTCAACTTGTTGGAATTCTTGGCGGACTGAACGCGCCGAAGAACAAGGTCGCCTTCCTCGAGACTTCTGGCATTAACTTTGCGTCTATGGTAGCGGCGCAAAGCTTGCTGGTATCGAGCAGCTCGTACAGCAGCCTGAAGACGGTCCTCCTCAAGGAGCAGCGTGTCGTCTTGTCGCAGCTGCTCTTGCTCAAGCTCGTCATAAGCGAGCACTCGAGGTGACCCGTATACGAGTTCCATGGGGAGAACTGCCTCTGCTCCATAGACTAGAGCGAAAGGCGTCTGGACAGTGGCTCGATTTGGTGTCGTCCTGACCGACCAAAGAACCACCGGCAGGTCCTCGATCCAGTTTTTTCCGCACTTGCACAGCCTGTCGAAAGTTCTGGTCTTGAGCCCGTGCAGCACTTCAGCATTTGCCCTCTCTGCTTGACCGTTGCTTCTCGGATGAGCAACAGAAGCGAAGCAGACCTTGGCGCCAAGATCTTGGACGTACTGCATGAAGGTGCGACTCGTGAATTGTGTGCCGTTGTCGGTGATGATCCGGTTAGGGATCCCGAAGCGGCAAACAATCGACCTGAAGAACTTGACTGCTGACTGTGCTGTCACCTTCCTCACTGGTTCCACTTCCGGCCACTTTGTGAACTTGTCGATTGCAACGTACAAGTACTCAAAGCCCCCGACAGCTCGGGGAAAGGGGCCGAGGATGTCGAGCCCCCAGACCGAGAATGGCCAGGATAAAGGGATCGTCTGGAGAGCTTGAGCTGGCTGGTGTATCTGCTTGGAATGGAACTGGCACGCTTCACACTTGGTTACTTGTGCAGTTGCATCCTGGAGGGCTGTCGGCCAAAAGAAACCTTGCCGGAATGCTTTGCCGGCAAGTGCTCTTGCGCCAATGTGGTGACCACATATGCCTCCATGTATCTCTGCCAACAGCTTTTGTCCGTCTTCCCGGTGAATACACTTCAATTTCACGCCGTTGAGTCTTCTTCTGTACAGTATGTTGTCGACAAACTGGTACATACTTGACTGTCGGGCTACTCTTTCCGCTTTTTCTTGCTCTTCAGGAAGTTCTCCTGTCTGAAGGAAACGGACAATCTGCTGTGCCCATGCTGGAGCTTGCGGCTCGACAACGAGGACTAAAGGCACATCTGCTGCTGCGGGAACATCCGCTTCTACGGCAAGAACCTGCGGCTCAGACGGAGCTTGATGTTCCCCGGCAAGCTTGCCGGAGCAAAACTTGTCGGAAGCGTCTGCTTCAACGGAACAAACCCTAAGGTTTGCCGGAGCAGACTGCTCCTCAGCACACTTGGCGTCGATCTTGGGGACCTTCTTGGCGGCGGCTTCGGGGAGCTCTGCCGGAAAATAGTCACCAGAAATCAACTTCCTCTTCTTGCTCTGTCCATTTGACGGTGTTACAGACGGTTGAGTCAGCTTGAGCACAAAGATCCCTGGTTCCACAGGTAACTTAAGTGCGGCGCACTTTGACAGGCCATCGGCAATGTCGTTCTGAGCTCTTGGAACATGTTCCATCTGTAGGCCGTCAAAGTGCTCTTCTAGCTTTCTCACTTCATCAACGTATGCTTCCATCAACGGACTTTGATAATTCTTGTTCACTTGGTGGACGACAAGCTGTGAGTCTCCCATGACAATGAGCTTCTTGATCCCAAGGTCTGCCGCGATCCTGAGACCGACAAGCAAACCTTCATACTCTGCGGTATTGTTTGTTGCTTGCTCCTTGGGAAAGTGCATCTGGACTACGTACTTGAGGTGCTCTCCGGTGGGTGCGACAAGTAGCACGCCCACACCGGCGCCTTGCAGCGAGAAAGCACCATCAAAGTACATCAGCCACTCTTTGCTCGCTTCCTTGACGGGGATGCTTGTCTCCGGAATTTCTTCATCTTGTGTTGGCGTCCATTCTGCTATGAACTCTGCCAACGCTCTGCTTTGGATAGTTGAAGTGCTTTCAAACTTAAGGCCAAAGCTTGACAGTTCCAGTGCCCACTCGACAATCCTGCCCGTTGCTTCTGGATTTTGCAGTATCCTCTTCAGCGGAAAATGAGTGATGACTGTGATCTCATGTGCTTGAAAGTAATGGCGCAGCTTTCTCGAGGCCATGAGAAGGCCGAAAAGCAATTTATGCACACCAGAGTACCTTGACCTAGCCCCCTGCAGAAGGGAACTGACAAAGTAAACTGGGCGCTGCACCATCCTTTTCTGCATCTTCCCATGCGCCTGCGCAGATCCATCTTTATCGGGACCAGAGCTTGCAGGTGAAGCCCCCTGCTTGTCGCTGGATGCATCTGCCGTAGTTGCTTGCTCATCATCCGCCTCCCTCTCCGCTACTAACGCAGCACTAACCACTTGATTGGTTGCCGCTATATATAGCAGCAACTTCTCTTGTGGTTTAGGTGCGACAAGTGTTGGAGTGGAGGACAGGTATCTCTTCAAGTCCTGCAGCGCAGCCTCCGCTTCCGGAGTCCATTTCATTGGACCTGCCTTTTTCAATATTTTGAAAAATGGCAGGGCGTGCTCAGCAGACCTAGAGATAAACCTGCTGAGAGCAGCTACGCAACCGGCAAGTCTTCGTACATCCTTGACGCGCTTTGGTGCTTCAATCTGCTCGATGGCCTTGATCTTGTCGGGATTGGCTTCAATTCCCCGCTGAGACACGAAGAACCCGAGAAGCTTGCCGGATGGGACTCCAAACACACACTTCTCGGGGTTGAGCTTGAGGTTGATCTTGTGCAGATTTGCAAAGGTTTCATCTAAATCTTGAATCAGAGTCGCCTTGTCCCTGCTCTTGACCACTATGTCATCCATGTAGGCTTCCACATTTCTGTGCATTTGCGGCTCAAAAGCGTGGTGGACTACCCTTGCAAATGTTGAACCAGCATTCTTTAAACCGAAAGGCATCCGTACAAAACAGTATGTGCCACATGGGGTAATGAATGCGGTCTTCTCTTCATCCTCTTCTGCCATGAAGATCTGATGGTATCCTGAGTATGCATCAAGAAATGAAAGCAAATCACATCTGGCCGTGGCATCAACAATCTGGTCGATGCGCGGTAAGGGAAATGGGTCTTTGGGACAAGCTTTATTAACATCAGTAAAGTCGATACAAAGCCTCCATTTCCCGTTTTCCTTGCGCACGACAACAGGATTGGCCAACCACGTAGGATGGAGCACTCCTCTGACAAGGCCAGCTGCTTCCAATTTCTTGATTTCTTGTGTGATGAATTCTTGGCATTCCACTGCCTGTTTCCTGACTTTCTGCTTGACGGGCCGCGCATGAGGACAGACGGCCAGGTGGTGCTCAATTACTTTCCTGGGAACACCGGGGATGTCAGACGGTTGCCACGCAAACACGTCGACGTTCGCCCGCAGGAAAGCAACGAGCGTGCTTTCCTATTTAGGGTCGAGAGTGGCACTGATGGTGAAAGTACCACCAGTGCCGTCCTCCTTGGCGGACACCTTCTTGGTCTCTGGTGGAGCTGCCATTGCCTTCTTACACTTGCCGGTAGAGCTCGATGGTGCGTCCTCGACGGTAGCGCAGCACTCCGAAGAGGTGCGCTTGCCGGAGTGGGCATCAGAACTCTTACCGGACTTGGTCTTCTTCTTCACCCCGGGAGCTTCAACGGCAAGTGGTTTGCGATCCGCTGCGGCTGCTGCTTCCCGGTAGATCTTGTCGGCGCAGATAAGGGCATCCTTCTTGTCGCCAGGGACAGAGATGACACTTATCGGGCCTGGCATCTTCAGCATGTTGTATGCGTAGTGAGAGGCTGCCATAAATTTGGCGAGTGCTGGACGGCCGAGTATCCCATTGTAAGGCAATGGAAAGTCAGCGACGTCAAAAGTGACCCTCTCAGTTCTGAAGTTCAACTCACTGCCAAATGTCACCGGCAACATGATCTTTCCCTTCGGCTTGCTCCTTCCCGGATTGATTCCTTGGAATGTGCCAGTCTCTTCGAGCTCGCTATCAGGGATCTGGAGTTTCTGGAGTACCGCGGAGGAGATCAGGTTCAAGCCGGCCTCACCGTCAACTAGCATCTTCGTGACCTTGAGGTTGCGGATAGTCGGTGAAACCAACATCGGCAAGCACCCGACCACAGTTATGCGATCAAGGTGGTCCTCAATATCAAAGATGATAGGCGTGCTGGACCATTTCAGAGGCCTGCATGATTCGACGGGTGGTTCTACTGCGTTAACTTCCCGCATCCACTGCTTGAGCTGGCGGTGGGAAGTATGCAGAGAAGCACCGCCGTCAACGCATAGGACCTTTGTGGCTTTCTGGAACTCCTGCTCATCGGTCTCGTCATCATCCATATCTTCATCCTTGTCGTCATCTTCATCCTTGTCGCGGACGCGGGGAGGTCTGTCTCCTTGCCGCTGTTTTGCCTTGCCGCCGCGTCCTCCTCGGCCGGGGCGTTTCTTGCCGGCTCCTCCAGCACCTTCCTAGGCTTTCTCCTTGTCGCGCCGCTCGTATTCAGCCTTTTGCTGTTCCGCAAGCTGCTCGACCTTCTTGCAGCTTTGGAGGTCATGGCCCTTGGTGCGGTGGATCTTGCAGTATTGCTTGTTGGTGCCGTCCTGCTTGTCGGCAACTGCCACAGCCTGGTAGTTGGTGCCGTCGGAGCTACCAGCTTTGGCTTTCTTGGCGCCACCTCCGTTGTCGGACTGCTCAACGACTAGCACATCTTTGCCTTTCTTCTTCCTACTGTTCTGCCGCCGGTTTTTCTTTGCCGGAGCGGTCCCCTCACTATCTGATCCTGCTGCTTCTGTATTCTCTCCGGGGAGTCTCCTCCCCTCCTCAGCACGCGCACACTTGTCGGCCAGGGCATATAGCTCACTGACGTTTTTGATCTTGCACATCGCCATCTCCTCCCGCATCCTGCGGTTTCGCACGTTCTGATGGAACGCGCTGATTACCGCGGCAGGGTGGATATCTGGGATGTTGTGCTGTACGCGGCTGAATCTCTGAATGTACTTGCGCAGGGGCTCTCCTTCCTTCTGAGCGAGCAGATGAAGGTCGCTTTCTTGGCCAGGAGGCTTGTGGCCGCCTGTAAAAGCACCGACAAACTGATGGCATAGGTCTGCCCAGGAGGATATGGAGTTGTTTGGCAAGTGCATGAGCCAGGATCTGACATTGGGCTTGAGTACCAGCGGGAAGTAGTTGGCAAGGATCTTGTCGTCCCGCCCCCAGCAGCTTGCACCGCGATGGTGTAGATGCTGAGGAACTCCGACGGATGCGACTTGTCGTCGTACTTCTCTGGCACATCTGGCTTGAAATTCTTCGTGCTAGGCCACTGGACTTGCCGCAGCTCACGAGTGAACGCAGGGCAACCTACCGCGTACGGCAAGTCGCCTGGTTCCCCTGGCGCATGCATGTCGACAGAGGGCCCAGCGCGCTGGTCTGATTGACGCCGCGCTTCTCTTCGGCGCTCGATGCGAGTTCGAGCGTCCTCTTGCTGTCGTTCGTGAAGAACTTGGCGTTGATCGCGACGAGCTCGTGGATCTGATGACGCGGTGGAATCGCTGTCAAGGTGGATCCGACGAGTCGGCGATCTTGGCCTTCTGGGTGGAGAGTGCACGGTGGTTGCACCCCCACCGGTTTCGTCGCCACCGGTTCGTGCCCGACAGTCCTGCCGCGGCAGCGATGTATTCGGCTGTCGCGGAGTGTCACCGTTGGCGAAGCCGATGAGACTCTGAATGGTGGCCCTCCATTCATCGATCTTGTCTGCCGTTGGAGGGTAATCCAGGAGCAGTTGAGCTCGCGCCAAAGCTTCTGCTGGAGTGGTGGGCGGCAGTGGCGAACGGTGCGAGGAGCGGGATATGCTCGGACTCCTAACTATGTTAGAAGGAGCAGTATCCCGTCCAGGCGACCGTGCTTCACCCGTGCCAGCATGTTGGCGTGCACGCTGATCTTGAGCACCCCGAGATCCTCCAGCTCGATCTTGGTCCAACAAGCGTATGGTACTGCGAATACCATGACACTGTCGGTCCTGCGCCTCCTGAGATGGGCGCGGTACATGTACGGACGCCGAGGTCTGTGCAGCCTTCTCCTTGGACCTGGCAGCACCGTGGGTTTCCTCGTCGATGTCCGTTCTTCCGCCGGCGTCTACCCCACCACCCGTTTGCTCTGGTGGTGGTGGGATCGACGAGGACGGAACAACTGCCGCCAAAGTCTTCTTCTTCGGTGGCATGTCGATGAAGAAGATGAAGATCTAGCCCGTGTGAGCGCCGGATCAGGTTCACACAATCTCGACGCCCCCTACCTGGCGCGCCAAAGATGTCGGGGAAACTGATCCACGAACACCTATGGGACCGGCGGACCGAGCCCCTTTCGGTTCGGCGGGGGGCGGAGATCACACGAAGAGCAGATCGAGGCGAAGCACACGAGCGGTTTACCCAGCTTCGGAGCTCTCTGGAGAGATAATACTCCTACTGCTGCTTGTGTGATTGTATTGAGTTCTTGCTCGGGAGCGCTGAGTGCTACGGTACACTCTAGCTGCTAACGAGACCGAGCACGAGTGTTCTCTGGCTTCGAACCTTCCGAACCCCCCTCTACGTTGCGCATGGGCCTCCTTTTATATGCTCAAGGGGTCACCGACAGGTGGCAACATAGACAAGGGTAAAAATGGAAAAGGACTTGCAGTTGGTACAACAACCTGTACAGTGTTTCCTACCTAACCCTGACGGCAGGGGACAAAGGCATTAAATGCCCGTCTATGTCGCCCAAAACAGTGCAGAAAGGGACCGTCAGGGGCGCCACCGCTCGCCACGATGGCGATCTTGTCATCGCCGCTTGCCACCGCACACCGCTGGCTGCACAGCCTCTCGCCATGCGCGCCTGGAAAGGCCCCCAGAGCGACACGTTGGTGGATGCGCTGGAGCGTAGGTACAGGGTGGTAGCGTGCCACGGCAAGTGCCTTGCCGCGGTCGTTATTTTGTCGCGTCCGGAGGCTTGTCGCTCCCCGGGCCTTGCCGGGACGCGTGGCGCGTCGCGGCAAACTCCTTGAGATGCCCTGGTGGGCCTTCTCGGCAAGCTCCTCTTGCCGGGGCCTTGTCTCCTTGGCTTGGATACTTTGCTCTTATGCCTTGGTTGGCCTTCCCGGCAAGCTCCTCTTGCCGGGGGTTTTGTCTCCTTGGCTTAGATACTTTGTTCTTGAATGGCTCCACAGGAACCGCAGAGGACCTTGGCGATCACCGCGACAAGCCTTGCCGCGGGTGGCTGCAACTGCCCGTGCACAAGTTAGGGATACTAGGGTACCCCTACACTAGTACACCGACACCAACTAAGCAAAGATATAATATTTAAATCCTTATAGCTTGCTTATGTCACTTTATTGTACTTGCTCTTAGTGGTGAAGATAGAATTGCCTACTCTCAGCTCTTCATTGCTGCAATATACAGAAAGCGATGTTTATGCCAAAGTTGAGGAAGCTACGTATCTTCTAGCTGTGAAAGCAAAGGAGCATGGTGCGTGAGTGTGATTGGTCCTTTGTGTACGACGTAAAGCGATGGATTGAGTGTGATCTTAATGTGTTGGCTCTAATAATCAAAGTAGGTAGGTAGCTAGTCCAATGCATTTAGTGAATGAATTGAAAGAACGGCAAGAGTACAACCAACCACTGTCAACACAAACCTATCTAATATATTTTTAGATATGAAAGTGTACTCATACTTAGTCTCACCGACAATCATTGGATTTTTTTTGACGACAATCGCCGTATTTAACCATGAGTTTTTAAGGCACTTATTTACTTTGAAGTGTCATAGGGAAGAGCCAAAAATTAGGAATGATATGCAGTAGTATTAGTGGTGAAAACACAATTTCCTACTTTCGGCTCTTTTTTTCGGAAATGAGGATTACCCCCGACCTCTGAATTAAGATTCACACAGACATTTTATTAAACAAAGTAGCATCAAAGTACCAAGTTCAACACATGTTAGACAGCAAACTCAATCAGAAGGAATAAAATGCCACAAGCGGCAAAAATAGGACCAGATGACTAAACACTTATCCTATAATTGGACCGTCATCCAAACCAATTGTACGTACCTCGTGCTACCATCCCCGGCGGTTGCACCCATAGGCCACATGTTCCCTGACTTTCGTACGGCTGAGTAACGACCACGTACGGATCCATCCAGACACTCAGAAGATGACCAACAAAAAAATTGTGATGTTGTTTTGGTTAAATATAACGTTATTCCGACAGTCCCAAATAGCCCAAAGTAATGTACGCACTCCGACTTGAATATGTGCTGATGTCTTAGGGTCTAGCCCATTTAACCATGTCGCAAATAAATTGGAGATGCTGTTAAGAGGATAGACATTAAAGAACACATGTATTGTATGCCACAATAGCTTGGCTAGTGGGCACTTGAGAAAAAGATGTTGGATTGATTCTCCCTGATCACAATAACAACACCGTTTACTACCCTCTCATCCACGTTTTGCTAAGTTATTCTGAGTCAATATAACTTTCTTGTGCACAAACCACATAGAGACCTTTATTTTCAATGGTGCCTTAATTTTCTAAATATGAGCGATTTTGGGATTGGGCTAGTGTTTATCAAATCTACATACAAACATTTTACTGAGAATACGCATGACCAAATAGTTTCTAGTTGTAACCCTAGCTGCCGCCAGGAGAGGCCGATCTTCCAACGCCGTTCTCCGGTGGCTCCCCTCCACCGGCGATCTCGGTCGTTGGTGGTGCGGGGGTCCTCGGATTCACACATGTAGATCGTTTTTACTTTCTCGTAGTATAGGTTTTAGGTTATTCATCGACTTTGCTTCGGCGGTGACGATGATGGCGCTGAATAAATATTCTTCGGATCCTTTCCAGATGAGGCCATCGGTCCTATGGTTGGGGATGGATTTGGAAACCGTACTGTTCAAGGAAGGATGGCGTGGCGGCGGCGGCATCGTCATGGTGGACCTGTGTCCTCGGGCTTCGCCAGTGCGACGGTGTTTAGTCCAGCGTCGGCGCAGAGCTTGGGAGGTAGTCCAGGAGCGGATGCAGATTATGGTCTGCATCAACGACATCTGGAAGACTAAACATGCGTTGGGCTCGTGGTTCATGGATGGCAGGTATTATTTGCTCCTTCGGTGTCTTAGTCGTGGTGGGGTGCTAGATCTAGAGTTCGATGACGTGTCTGGGGTGTTGCCCCGGTCTGATTCGGTCAACGGCAAGGGCTTCATTTTTGGTGAGCAACCTTGGAGGTTCGCAAAGCTGCATATCAGCGATGGAGCCGCATCGAGCTCGGTGAGGTCGTGATTCATCATTCTTTTCTTTGGTGGCTGCTGTGGTGGTGCCGGAGGCAGGTGACGAGCGTTGGTGTCAAGCTCAGAGATGTTCTGCTATCTTTTCAGTTTTGTCATGTCAATCTTTAGGTGACTTGTACTTTGTTATTTATGTTATGAATGAGACACGTATTACCATGCAAAAAAAAGTTTCTAGTGCAAGGTATCTAGCTAATCAGAGAGGTTAACCTCCATCAATCTAGGCACAAATGTAGCCATCTATCCCACGATTCCCCCACAAATACCCGCCTAAACTGAATAGTTAAGGGAACAGAACCTAATATTGTACTTACAAAAGCGTCTTTGTTTGATAATGCTACTAATGGTGTCTCCCCTAGCTAGGTATCTTTCCAAAATCTAGTAGTGTTTCCATCCCTACAATGAATTTACTCCTATTGATGAAGGTGACCTTTGTCCTCATCAGCCCCTTCCAAAAAGGAGAGTCATTCGGTTGCGCTGTGACTTGTGCCAAGGTTTTGGACCGTGAATACTTGTTACACAATAAGTGCATGCACACACCACACCAGCCCCTCTACGGACAGCCTATATAACCATTTACTTAGCAAGCACATGTTCTTTACTTCTAGTTTTTCGATACCTAAACCCCCCTTGTCCCACTTACCTAGTCTGTACTTTGATTTATTCGCATCACTTTGCCAAAAAAACGTGATTGATAGAAGTCCAACCTTTTCCTTACCCCCATGGGTACTTCAAAGAAGGCTAATAGGAACATCGGCATGCTTGTAAGCACAAAATTTATTAGAACCATCCGAACCCCATAAGACATAAGTTTGTTTTTCCAACAACTTAGCTTCTCAAATCAATCTTCAATGCACTTCCATTATTTGTCGATTAATTTACGTTGATGAATTGGGATTCACAGGTAACTAAATTGTAGGGATCCCAGCTGACAACTGAACAATTATCTATAATTATCATGTTCCTCTTTGGTGCGCCCAAAGCAGAACAATTCACTCTTATTGGAGTTTATTTTCAGACCAGGCAGTTGTTCAAAAAGACATAAACCCAATTTCATGTTTCTAGCTTTTGTCATATCATGTTCCATGAAAATAACGGTATCATCCGGTATTGTAGTGTGGACACCCCAACATCCACAAGATGAGAAATGAGCGCACCTAACTCCCGTCCTCCTTGACTCTACCAATGAGGACCACTAACATATTAGCAATGACATTGAACAGGATATATAGGAGACATTGGATCCCCTTGTCTCAATCCCTTTTACCAATGAGGAGTGCCTACTCTCATCTCTTCGTTGTTGCAATATACAAAAAGCAAAGTTTATGCCGAACAAGAGGTGTCTACATATCTTGTTGGTGAGAAAGCGAATGGGCATGGTGGGTGAGTGAATGTGATTTTTCATTTGCGTATGATGTAAAGCGACGGATTGAGTGTGATCTTAATGTGCTGGCTCTCATAATCAAAGCAGCTTGCTAGTTGGTTCAATGCATTCACTAAATGAATTGGAAGAACGGCGAAAGTACAACCAACCACTGTCAGCACAAACGGATAAACCTATCCAATATATTTTCAAATATGAGTGTATCCATGCTAAGATTCGCCGACAATCATTAATTTTTTTTGCGATGATAATCATCGTAATTAACTATGAGTTTTCTTGTTGCAACCGCTAAGCGTAGCAAGTTTGCACACAAGTGCGGCATCTATCTCTTCACAATCCTTCAATCCCCCTCTAATTAACATATTGAATAACGAAAGGATGTGCTCTTTTTATCCTAATTTCCAAAATGCTTAAGGCTGAAATTTCTCCTATCAATAATTATAATAGTATAATCCTGATGCCGAACATGGCATGAACTCTGTTTCTTTCATAGCTATTTTCCCACAAATGGTTATAAAATGAGTTCAGTAACCGCAAACAAGCTTATATCGTACTCCCTCTGTCGTCCTCATGTTTTGAGGTTGAGCTTCGGCAACTAAATGTGGGCTATATGCCACATAATTGTTACATTTCGGAAGTGTTTTAAATATGTCTTATGTATATATTTCTTGACATGTAACCGACATTTTCTTGATAAAATTAGTTGGCAAAGTTGAACCACAAAAAAAATGGGGCCTAGTAAACTAGGACAGATGGTGTACGCATATATATGACGATGGTAGCCAAAATGTTCAAAAGTGGGGAGCTACCGATCAATAAAAGTTTTCTGGACAATATAGGTAAACATTTAGCAGGATATTTTAGTTGTAAAAAAAAATACGCAGCCATCTGCAGTTTTCATTATAACTTACTTTTATATAGTTTATTTTTACACTATGACATCATGATTTATATTTTATATATATCACTATTACATGCCGAGATAAATATGTGCAGCTTTTTTAAGAAGTAACTACACATTTTTCTCAATTTTCGACAGCTGTAGCTATTCTTTCGGTCATGGCATGCTTCGTGATTGCTACAAAGATTTGTAGGATTGGCTGGTTTCCACTCAAATCAATCATATGAAAGCACTACAGCAACCATAGGGACAACATCCATGAACTGTTGGGCAACTACAACTCATTGTCTCCCAAGAGGTACAAACTCTCACACCTCACCCCACAAAAGACAAAAAAACAAACTCTCACGCCTCAGGAAAATAACCAAATCTCTTTGCGACAGGTTGGTGGCTATGGTGTGGTATATAAGGAAACCCTGCCATATGGCCACCATGTTGGTGTTAATTTCCTTCTAAAATGACCGCAAACGAAAAGGAATTTGTAAACATGATCATCAACATCAGAAGGACATCCCAAGTCAGTGTTGTTCCTCTTCTTGGTTTCTGCACTATTAGGAAAAGGCTTATACATAGAAGTTTACCAGTAGCGTGTGTTCTGGAGCCCACGCTACTGATAATTACCAGTAATGTGTGTTACAAACCGCGCTACTGGTACAACTTAACAGCAGCGTTGGTCTCTAGAGGGCACGCTACTGGTAAGTTAACCACACCACACCCCCCGGCCAAAAAATAGTAGCAGCATTTGTACTCTAACAAGCGCTACTGTTAAGAATATAGCAGTAGCGTGGGTCCACCAAGAAGCGCTACTGCTACTTCTTCTATGTGTAATCTTTTACTAGTAGCGTATTTTTTGAGCAAACGCTATAGATAGTTTTATATACCGGTAGATATTTTGGCTGGCACACATAGCAGTAGTGCGCTTTGGTGCCCCACGCTACTGCTATGGTCGCCAGCCAAAATATCTGCCACCTTTCCCCCTCCCCCTCTTCTTCCCTCCTTTCTTTCTCCCCCTCCCTCTTGCACTTGCTTTTTCTTCAATGCTTCCCCCTCTTCTTTGCCCCTCCTACCCCTCCATTAGAGCCCCCTCCCCCCCCTCTTCTTTGCCCTCCACCACCACCCTTTTCTTTGTGCCCTCCACCACCACCCCCTCCATTAATGCCCTCCTCCCCCTCTTCTTTGCCCTCCCCCTCTTCCATTAATGCCTTCCCTCTTCTCTCCCTCTCCTCTCCCACTATCTCCCTAGCTAGGTAGCTCTCTCTCTCCCTAGCTAGCTAGCTAGCTAGTTAGAGCTATATATCTAGAGCTACTAGGTAATTAAGAAGAAAGGAGCTCGATATCCCTCTCGACACATAGGTGAGCAAAAAAAGGTGTTTGTGTGGATTGGACCGAAACTATATATATGGGCGATATGAGAATATATATACCGAACTGTGTGGCATAATTTGAGTTGCCTACATTGTGTATTTGATGAAATAATGTGGGTGACATGAGTTGCCAATGTTTTGCCGAAATGTTAATTCAATTCCGTTTTGGCGAATTTCGGGCATGCAAACTCAATATGTCCTATGTTTAGGGAAGGTCATGCCGAATTTTTGTATGAATTTGATCCATGCATGCATATATACGTGGTTATAATATTTGCTCCGCGCGCAGGTGATCATGCATATATACTGGCAATCCGCTGTGGATGACATGTATGAAAAAAGACTGAAGGATGTTTTATGTCCGTGTCAAAAATGCAAAGGAGAAGTCAGGCTCGACCCCTTTAAGGGTGGTAAATTCAAGGCGCACCTGCTCATGCATGGTTTCATGCATGGCCATACTCGGTGGATAAGTCAAGATGATGATGATGATGATGATGAGGACGTCGACGGGGCAGGAAATAACAACATGGGGCCACCAGATGAAGAGATGACCGATTATGTGCCCGAAGAGGAAGACAGCCTCGGAAATGTCGATGGTAAAGAGGCAGTTCAAGGAGGAGAAGACGCGGACATGCCGCCGTCTTTGTCGCTACTAAGTTCAGCCATGCGGGACCCACATGCTCGAGACCTGCTTCGCAAGAAGACGACTAGCTATAGAGATGCTTCAAGAGAGGAGGCCAAACTGGCGCAACTGGAGGTAGACTCGATGACTCCTTTGTATGATGGTTGCAATCCCGAGGTGACCCGCTTGAGTTTCACACTAGAACTTCTAAAGACGAAGGCAAAAAACAAATGGACAGATACAAGCCTGGATGAGCTTCTGAAGTATCTAAAGAAGGTTCTTCCTGCAGGAAGCCTGTGTCCTACTAGTGTTGAGGAGGCAAAGAAAATCGTGTGCCCTCTTGATCTGCCACATATTAGATATCACACATGCATCAATGATTGCATCATATATCAGAATGAGCACGCGGAAAAAACCATCTGTCCAAAGTGCAATGCTTCACGATATAAAAAGGCCGGAAAGAAAGATCCACAGAAAGTTGTATGGTACTTTCCGATCACTCCGCGTCTACAACGGTATTTCATAGATCATAAGGAAGCAAAGCTTATACACTGGCACGCGGAGAGGGTGAAGCCAGATGACGAAGATAAGCCGAAGCTGAGACACCTTGTAGATGCTAGCTAGTGGAGAGCATTAAATGCTGAATTTGAATTTTTCGCAAATGATCCAAGGAACATCGTGCTTGGCGCTAGTAGTGATGGCATGAATCCATTTGGCAACCAGAACACCAATCATAGCACATGGCCCGTGTTTGTATGGATGTACAACCTCCCCCCTGGTTGTGCATGAAGGAAAAATACATACACATGGCTATGCTTATTCAAGGGCCGAGACAACCGGGAAATGATATAAATCTGTATCTCAGGTTACTGAAGGAGGAGCTACATACCTTATGGAAAACGCCGGCCAAGACATGGGATGCAAGCAAAGGAGAGTATTTCTACATGAGAGCCGCGCTGATCACGACGGTGCAGGACTATCTCGGTTACGGCTATCTCTCCGGCCAGGTGTGCCACGGATATTGCGGATGCACGAGGTGCATGGATGATACGACTTCTCTGGAGCTATCGAAAGATGGCGGGTCTTCGAAAATTGTGTACATGGGGCATCGAAGATGGCTCGAGAAGGATGACCCATGGAGAAAGCGTGGAGATCTATTCAATGGTAAGACTGAGCATCGAGGTCCTCCACGTAAGCGTAGCGGTGCAGAAATATATGAGTTATTGAAGAACTGGGAAGAGTGCCCCTTGCCGGGAAAGACGAAGAAAAAGGCGCCGGAGCCCCTGCTGAAGATATGGAAGACGAGATCTGTTTTCTGGGACTTGGAATACCGACCCATACTCGACACGCCTCATAGCCTTGATCAAATGCATATGGCATAAAATATCCTTGAGGGTTTGCTTGGAACATTGATGAACATGCCGGAGAGGACCAAGGATGGGCCAAAGGCAAGAAAAGACTTGGAATTTTTGAATATCAGGAAAGATCTCCAAATGCCCGGTAAAAGGTCAGAGGAGACTGAGACGGAAACGGAGACGGAAGATAGGGGCAAAAAAGTAAACAAGAAGGAAGAACAATATTTCCCCCCCTCTTGCTTCACCTTAGATCCGAAGGAGGTCGATCAATTGTTCAAGTGCCTTGCCGGAATCAAAATTATTTCCAGATACTGTGGGAAGATAAGCAGATATCTGGACACTAAGAAAAAAAAGGTTCAGTAGGATGAAGTCTCACAACTGTCATGTGATGATGATGTAGTTACTCCCGGTTGCACTTAGAGGGATTATGGACACACATGTGCGTGAGACGCTTACTGACCTATGCCACTTTTTTGATGCTATCTCTCGAAAGTCGATCAGTGTGAAGCAACTCCATAGGCTATAGGAAGAGATCGTTGTCATACTGAATGATCTAGAGATGTACTTCCCGCCAACGTTCTTTGATGTCATGGTGCATCTATGTGTCCACATCGTGGACGACATCATCGACCTAGGGCCGACATTCCTGCATAGCATGATGCCGTTCGAGAGGATGAATGGGGTCATCAAAGGATTCGTTCGTAACATGTCCTGTCCAGATGGAAGCATAGCCTAGGGATATCTGACCAAAGGGTGCATCTCTTTCTGTGAGAGTTATCTGACCAAAGACCCTGTTGTTGGTTTGCCCGTCAATAAGCACTGTGGAAGGCTCGAAGGTGAAGGTCACACCAACGGTCCTAGGGATGTGAATGTGTTACGCTCAGGCCAACAAAACGACCTTGATAGGGCAAACTTAGTAGTGCTACAACACCTAGATGTGCTAGAAGATTTCGTGACACTGCACAAAGAGACCATCACAAAGAAGTACCGTGACCGTGGGGTGCACAGGACGAACGCTGAAGTTATTAGAGAGCACAACTCCACTTTCGTGCGTTGGTTCAAAGAGCGAGTTCTGGCTAATCCCCCGGAAGAGGGTTGTCCGAACGGAACACTCATATACGCCTTAGCACATGGCCCCTTGACCAACCTCGCGACTTATCAAGCATACGAAATCAACGGATACACGTTCTACACGGAGGAGAAAGATATAAACAGTGATGACCAAAACTCAGGGGTGACGATGGAAGCCATGACCAGGAATGTAATTGAAAGATATTACAGAAGGGTCGATGAGATATGGGAGCTTAACTACTCTAGGTTGCATAGCACGACGATGTTCTGTGTCAGATGGGCTAAGAATGTACACAGAGAAAGCCGACATTTCACTACCATGTGTATACCCAACTCCGATAGCGGTACCGTCAATGCCATCGCCAAAAATGAGCCATGGGTAGACGCTAAACACGTGACACAATGTTTCTTCATAACTGATCCGATCAATCCCAGCCGTGTTGTCGTGAGGAGAAGCAAAAGGAGCATCGCCAGAATGGATGGAGTCACCAACGAGGAAGACTATGACCAGTACAGCGATCCGATGAGGGAAGATGATGCTGATGACGATGAAACATACGTCAAAAGAAGAATGAAGACTACATTACCTATGAAAGATCGTAATCCCTGCAGAAGGAAAAGTCACGACCATGGGCTCAATTATTCGACAACGAACAAAAGAGGGAAGACGATCAGTCTGAAGCGTCGTCGTCGCCATGGCTGACAAACTAATCCCGAAAGTTTGTGTGTGTAAAGCTATTTTGTATACCGCCGATAGCGGTCAAATGATGTAAGATATATTATACTAATTATTATCCGGAGGGTAACAGTGGTATTGCTCAAATGACAGACCAAATTAGAGGAAGGAAAGTGCAAAAGAAAGATAAGAAAAAGAAAAGTGCAAATGAAAGAAAAAGAAAAAGAAAAAGAAAGGAAGTTTTGCAAAATGAAATGAAAAGAAAAAGAAAAAGGAACTAATAAGTTGTGGAAAATCAAATGCAAGAAAAATAAAAAATAAAAAGAAAAAGAAAAAAGAAACAAAAAAAAGAAAAAAAAGTTAGCATTAGCGCGTTTTATCCTGCGCAGCGCTATAGCTAAGAAAAAGAAAAATAATAATAATAATAAAATAACAGTAGCGCGTTTTGGCTAGACCTGTGCTATAGCTCACTTAGCTATAGCGCGTTTTGCCAACACGCGCTATAGCTAAGTTAGCTATAGCACCGGTCCGCTAGCTCCCCTCTTTCCTGTCTCTCTCACTCGCGCCCCTCGTCGATCCCCTCTCTGACGCCACCGCCGACGCCGCCCCGCCCACACCGCAGCCGACGCCAGCCACGCCCCGCCCCGCCCACGCCAGCTCCGCCCCGCCCACGCCGCCACCGATGCCAGCCCCGACCCTGACGCCGGCCACCGACCCCCTCCCGCTCCGGTATGGCCTCCCGCCTACTCTTCCTTCCTCTCCGACCCCTCAGCCCCGGCTCTCTCTCTCTCTCTCTGACCCCCTCCCGCTCCAGTATGTATCTCTGTAGATCAGCGACCCCGGCGACCCCGACGCCGGCCACCGACCCCGACCCCTCAGCGCCTCCCTCCGTGAAGCAGCCGACGACGCCCAGCAACGCCAGCGAGCACTGGACATGTGCCTTTCCCTCCCCTCCCCAATGTTAGTTAATTAGTGTTAGTTAGTTAGTGTTAGTTAGTGTATTCTGTTAGCTTAATTTAATTGCTGTTAGCGTTAGTTAGCTTAATTTGCTATTAGTGCTAGTTAGTTAATTGTTGTTAGTGTTAGTTAGTGTTAGTGTTAGCCCAGTGATGGTGCTTAGATTAATTGCTATTAGTGCTAGTTAGTTAGTGTATTCTGTTAGCTTAATTGCTGTTAGTGTTAGTTAGTGTTAGTTAGCTTAATTTGTTGTTAGTGTTTGTTTTTAAATGAAAATGAAAATGAAAATTACAGTTTTTGAAAATGAGCTTATGTTGCTGTCCATTTTGAAAATGAGGATTTTTAATGGAAGTATTTGAAAATTTGGTCACTCTCTCACTTTCTCTCTCTGACCAAATTAGGTCTTTCTGCCGATCGAAGCTAGGCACAGATCGACGAGGAGGAGAAGGACGCCCTCAACCCCCCGCCCCCTCTGCCTCGGCGACCCCGACCCCGATCCCAACCCTGAGGTGCGCCACCCCCTCTTCCCTCCCTCTTCATATGTCAGCACATAATGATGCAAGGGGGAGTGTTCATAATGTGGCTGTTAAAGTGTTCATAATGATGCAATGGGGAGTGGAGCACTACTAGGAAAAGGCCTACTAATGGCGCACCGGTTTTGCCTACTAATGGCGCACTACCGGTGCGCCATTAGTACCACACCACTAGTATTTTTTACTAATGGCGCACCGCAGGTGCGCCATTAGTATCTGGTATACTAATGGCGCACCAAGCAGTGCGCCATTAGTATGTAACACCATGCGCCATTAGTATGCCTCCCGGGGGGCCATACGTAACCATGTGCTTTGTCATACTAATGGCGCACTCTGTGGTGATGCACCATTAGTATCCTTTCGCATACTAATGGCACACCTGGAGGTGATGCGCCATTAGTATGAATATTTCTTTTTTTTCCTTTTTTTCTTTTCTGATTTTTGCACAGGTTACAAAATATATTATTGGACAAAATATAGACAGCAACACACAACAACAGCAGATTCATCGAATACAATAGAAGATTAATCTCCGAATACAATTCATCATATTAGTCTCCGAATTCAAAAGACCGAACAAAGATAAAACATTACAAGTCTCAAGACCGCGAGTATCGAGTTTGTCTTCACATTACAAGTCGATATCGATCATCTAAACTACCATCACATAGAAGAGAGGTGCGGTCATCACGATGAGCATCATCGTGATCAAACCGGTCTTCACCCGGTTCCTCCAACGCTCCCTCCTCTCTCCCGCTAGATAGCGGACGTATCTAGATTCGGCCTCCTCCCTAGTGGTGTACCCTTTGTAACTGTTACCGCTGAAACGGTGAACCTGTCTCCGACACTCCTCCCAGTCGTCGTAGACTCCGGGAACCTTACCCTTGTACACGACATACGACGACATCTCTATGCACAAGCCAAACAACAGACAATACATAAGCAATATGTAAGTATGCAACAAAAGGATCGGAAGAGAAAAGCAAGACATTAATAGCACGATTCAGGATCCTACTAATAAATAGCATCGATTACATCTAAGTTGAATGACTGTCCAAACCAAATAGACATACAAATTCATTAAAGTTTAATTACAACATGAGCCAATCAATGTTTCAGAACTACACATCACTACTTTCGACTCGACTCATCGGACAGGAGCGTGGATGAAGCCGTCGTCTGTCGTGATGGTCATGAAATCGCGGTCGTTGTCACCCTGCATTTGTAGAGTTCCATCTATCTCACTGTTGGACGGTTGATATCTGAGGAATAACTGCCCCAAGGTATGAAGGACATCTTGATGGATGATGTCCGCAAACTCCGACTGGATGCGAAAGAATTCTTGTCTGAGGTCCGCGTCCTGGATTGCCGACAACCTCGCGGCCCAATCTTTGAGATTATCTGGTAGCAGAAGGTGATGATGGTCCCTTACGATCGCCCGCATGTGATGGAGGGCGTAGTAGGCATCCTTCTAACCGCCAGGCGGCTGCTTGACGCAGCAGAACTTCGTATTGTGTGAGAAGATGTGCTTGCCGTACTTACGAACTGCCCTGGTGAAGGTGCCTCCAGATTTGGCGTAGCCGGGGAGAACATCATCAAGAACTTTCTTGACATTTGTGTAGTCTATCTTGGAGTTACGGTTCGGGTCGAAATACGTGGCCATGGAATATTTCGGGATTAAGAGGATGAGTGTGCAATGTGTGTCACTGCACAGAACATGGAATGTTAGAAAAAAAAGAACGATCGAAATCTAAGAAATCATATGTTACGGGGCGGTTAAGGGATGACTTACTCAGGAAAGTAAGCCACAAGGAAGTTATCCTTATTTGGGTTTGCCAGAATGACGCCTTCGAGGTGTGAACTCGCAACTTGGCAGTCCCCAGCACTGCTCAGGTACTTGGCACGCATGTAGAAGGGGTCGACTATCACGATGTCCGGGTCTTGTCTCTAATGATCTGCATCTCCATACTCAGCGAAAACAGCCGAACAAAGGTGTAGTGCAACGGATGAAGGTTAAACATAGCAAAGATGTCATCAAACCGCAGGACGATCGTACCCCCGATGTCGCCATCCACAAAGCCCTTGCCCTCTGGCACCTTGGCCACGAAAACCGGGTATGCCACACTAGTAGAAAAAGGACCTAATATGAGAAACATTAGTATCGGTTCGCATATGAGCCGGCACTAATGCGCCCATTAGTGCCGGTTCAAATGACTTGGCAGGAGGTGACCTTTAGTACCGGTTCTTTGGGAATCTTTAGTACCAGTTCGTGCCACGAACCGGTACTAAAGAGGTTGTGGCAGGAGCTATTTTTAGTCCCACCTCGCTCCCCTAACAAGAATTTGACCACCTTAAATATGTTACTTCTCAAACTATCCCAAACATTTGGTCTTCATTGAACTCTATGTGTAGGATCTGTGGCTGCAATAGGAGTCTTCGCCGGTTCTTAAATCGGTGGTAGATTCCTATTGACGATTTAGATTCTATACAAAAAGACCGTTGATGATCAATGTATTTTTTATATGTACTTCTGTGTAGCAGTAGCGCGTTCTAGCTGAAAGGCGGTACTGATAAATGTATTTTTTCTGCGTCCAGATGCACAATTTAAATATGTTATTTTTCAAACTATCACAAGCATTTGGTCTTCATTGAACTCTATATATAAAGAAGAGGAAGAAGAAGCAGAAGAGGAAGAGGAAGAAGAGGAGGAAGAAGAAGGAGGAAGAAGAAGGAGAAGGAGAGGAAGAGGAAGATGAAGAGGAAGATGAAGAGGAAGCAGAAGAGGAAGAAGAAGGACAAGAAGGAGAAGAAGGAGAGGAAGATGAAGAAGAAGAGGAAGAAGAAGAGGAAGAAGAAGAGGAAGAAGAGGAAGAAGGAGAAGAAGAAGAAGAAGAAGAAGAAGAAGAAGAAGAAGAGGAAGAGGAAGAAGGAGGAGAAGAAGAAGAAGAAGAAGAGGAAGAAGAAGAGGAAGCAGAAGAAGAGGAAGAAGAAGAGGAAGATGAAGAGGAAGAAGAAGAGGAAGAAGGAGAAGAAGAAGAAGAAGAAGAGAATAAAAAAATAACTATATAAAAAATTACTCAAAAATAAATAGAAGAAAATAAATAATGCAGAAAAGAAAAGAAATATATAAAGCAAAAATATTCACAAAGAAACTAAATACAACAAAAAAACTACTCAAAAAAATAGAAGAAAAAAAATAAAGCAGAAAAGAAATAACTATATAAAAAAATTACTCAAAAATAAATAATGCAGAAAAGAAAAAAAATTATATAAAGCAAAAATATTCACAAAGAAACTAAATACAGCAAAAAACCTACTCAGAAATAAATAGAAGAAAAAAATAAAGTAGAAAAGAAATAACAATATAAAAAAATCACTCAAAAATAAATAGAAGAAAATAAATAATGCAGAAAATAAAAAAATTATAAAAAAAATGTTGGGGCGCTATCCGGTGGGCCTGCCAGACCTAGGGTGTGCAAATACAGGCCCAGAAGGGCCAGCAGGCTCACAGGGCAGCGCACCCTAGTTAGGCCCAGAAGCCTGCTATATAGAGGAGTTCGAAAGGGCAGCCGTGGCTGGGTTTATAAACCAGTGCGGCTGCCCTTCGCTCGGCGAGGTGGGACTAAAAGTAGTGCACTGCGGGTGGCAGCGCAGGGCCGTTAGTACCGTTTGGTGGCTCCAACCGGTACTAATGTGTTACCCTTTAGTACCGGTTGGAGCCACCAACCGGTACTAAAGGCCCTCGTTTCCCGCCGCTTGGGCTGGCAAAAATTGGTCTTTAGTACCGGTTGGAGCCACCAACCGGTACTAAAGGCCCCTCCTATATATATGTCACTTACGAAAATTTAGTTATCGTCGCCACTTCGTTCCACTTCTCGCACGAGTCTCGATCTCCGACGACGACGCCGACGCCGCCGCGCCGCCGTGCCGTCGACCTCGCCGACGCCGCCGCGCCGCCGTGCCGTCGACCTCGCCGCACATCGTCGCCGTCCCCGGCGCCCTCGCCGCTCGTCGTCGTCGTCGTCGCCGCCCCCGCCGCGCCTGTCTCGTCGCCGTCCCCGGCCGCCGCACGTCTCGTCGCCGTCCTCGCCCCCCGCCGCCCGTCGTCGCCGCCCCCGCCGCCCGTACGCGCCCGGCCCGCTCCATACACACACGCATACACACATACACACGCACACACACTCACACATACACACACACTAGTTTAACATTTTTTTTACTTATTTTCTGTTTTCTAATGTTTAGATAAATTAGAACTATCTAGTTTATTTTTAGAATGTTAGAAATGTTAATGTTAGATGAATTAGAAATGTTAATGTTTAGTTGAACTAGTTGAATTAATATATAGATCGAACTAGTTTATTTTTAGTAAATGCTTAGTTGAACTAGTTGAATTAATATAACTAGTTTATTTTTAGTAAATGCTTAGTTGAACTAGTTGAATTAATATATAGAACTAGTTTATTTTCAGTAAATGCTTAGTTCAACTAGTTGAATTAATATAACTAGTTTATTTTTAGTAAATGTTTAGTTGAACTAGTTGAATTAATATATAGAACTAGTTTATTTTTAGTAAATGTTTAGTTGAACTAGTTGAATTAATATATAGAACTAGTTCATTTTTAATAAATTCTTAGTTGAACTAATTGAATTAATATAGCTAGTTAATTTTAGTAAATGCTTAGTTGAACTAGTTGAATTAATATAACTAGTTTATTTTTGGTAAATGTTTAGTTGAACTAGTTGAATTAATATATAGAACTAGTTTATTTTTAGTAAATGCTTAGTTGAACTAATTGAATTAATATAACTAGTTTATTTTTAGTGAATGCTTAGTTGAATTAATAGAAATAGTTGAATTAATTGAATTAGTAAGTGTTTAATGTTTCACCTAATATGAACATAGGAAATGTCGTCTGACGACGGAAAAAATTCATTATGTGCGAATACTGTGAAGACCAGCGCGGCCAGTGCGACAGAAATTTCCTTGTTGATGGTAGGCGATTCAGCATCAAGCTGGATGAGACCTTCGAATTCGATACAGTAAGTCACAACGACAAGTTTGTTTTCGTAATTAAGCATGACTTATATATATGCTTCATTTGCCCGACTTATAATTTTTAATTTTCACTATTCTACTAGCGCATCCCCTGCCATGCAAGAATTTTTGTCTTGGATGAGATAGGTTTCAAAGGTATGGAGACTATGGAGGTAAAGAGAGTTTACCTGAAAACTGAGCATGATGGTTATACTTTCAACGTCAAAGTATACAATGCACACACGCACACCTATTTTGAATGCAAAACTTGGCAAGCACTATGCAAGGCTTATGCATCTGAGCCTGGTATGGTTATCACCTTTGATATTCGTCCGGAAGATGATATTGAAGGTAATAGAGACATATGGGTCGATGTGCAGACGCCTCCAGTTCTACCATTATGTGAGTTCTTCTCAACTATATTTTTGTCTTTGATATTGCTTATTCAAAAATAATTGACAACTAATTTCTATTGACGGCTTATCTCCATTCAACCAAACATGTCCGGCGCTTGGTAGACAGGACCTACTACTGTCCCGGAGCTGAACGAAACTGCGAGGAGATAAGGCATGCAGACGCCGCATAGCACCGGTTGCAGCATTGAGCATATTTGGCAGTAGCATCGCCCTACCCGCCACATGCACCCTCCTCGAAATATCCTTAGGTGAAGGTGGCCCGTCCTGAGCACGAATCGAACTCGGTGCCGGCTGGCTCGCACCGACGCCCTTGTTAGTCTTTCGTTTCCGTCCCTTCTTCTTGATCTCCTGTAATGGGACCGAGTTCTGCTCACAGACCGCCTTCTTGAGCGTGTTGGGGCTGATAATATTTCGCACCTCAGCTATCTGAGGCTCGGTGAAGGCAGGAGCTGGAGGCGTCTCCGGAGAACTGAACGCCAGACGACGCCTGTTGCAATTGGATTTCTCCGCCATACCAGCTAGATCGCAGTCGTCTTGGTTGGGTTCTTGAGAAAGAGGCCCACATAACTCGTCAGCGTACCCATGTTCGGCAAAGTACTTATCGACTTTGGTAAATGTACCTTGTCGTTGTCGTCGTCGTCCGGATCCTGTGCCATAGGGATGTCCGGATCCTGTGCCATAGGGATGTCCGGCATAGGGATGTCCGGCAGGTCCGGTAGCGTTGCGGCGTTCTTGCCATGGCTTGGCGCCGGCACGACTGGTGGTCTTGTCTGTGGGGTGGTGTCCCCCGCCCCCAAACGAATCTGGCTCTTCGGCCAAAGCAGGGGCCAGTTTACGCAGGCGCTGAGGGTCATCTCATCTTCTTCGTCGGCCCCAGCGGGTCGAATCGGAGGTAACAGCTCGTCGCAGGCTAACAGCACCCGAACCACTTCAACCCTATACACTGTGGGTGGCATCGGATTACCGTGGAACATGGGGTTGCCCGGTTGAACGATTCTGGCCTTGGCGACATCGACCAACTCGCCGCCCATGAAGTGCAGAAGAGTGCAAGGAACGTCGGCGGCGCCCTGCGAAAATATGTAGGGCGTCAGGGATGCCCAGTCAAAGGCAAGGAGATGAAGTCATCGGCCGAGAGGCTTAGTTACCGTGATGCCGTCGAGCTCGGCTAATGTCGAGGCACCGCCAACGGTGGGCGTGCAACTGACGAAGGGGGCGCTTGCTGGTGAGGTGCCGGCCGGTGTACGCCCGGGTGCATTAAGCTCCAATGCCCGTGCCGGCGCCGGAGACACGAATACCGCCTCCGCCGGAGACACCAATGGCGCCGCCTGCGCACTGTGTGAGTTGCTGGCCGTGAAGCTGGGAACCGGGGGAGGCCCCTGTTGGCCGCCCGCAATCCACGTCGTCAGCCCATGAATCAATGTAGGCACCATGGCGTTGAGCTTCGTTCCCAGTTGTTGTTACACTTGCTCTTGTACAAGCTCCGGAATCCGCGCCACTTGTGCCTTGAGTGCTTCAACCTCGCGCGTCTGGCTTTCCGAGCTGGTCTTTTTCTCCTTCCGCCCACCAGCGGTATAGTATGACGACCATTTTGTGGACAAGCCTTTGCCGACCACACGACCAGCTGACGTTGGCTTACTGAGCTTATCCTTGTTTTTCATTACGTTCAACGCCCTATTTAAAGGGGTGTCGAAAGGGGAGCTCTGAGACGACCCCGCGCTACTGCTTTCAGTTTCCTGTGAAAGGAACGTGAACCATTTAGAAATATTGGGGATTAATTAGAGTGCAACCATATGGAGCTAATTACGCGGGGGTGTATTCCTTACCAGAACAAGCTCAAGCACCCTGGTCTTTGGATCCGTGGTAAGCTCCTTTGTTATCGGGTCCTCCTTGTACCGGGCCCTGACAAAGTTCCTGGTCTGCTTGTCACCGCTGTATTTCTCGAAGCGGGGCGGTAGGCCTGGCTCGGCACGCTCCGCGTGCTCCTTGTCCCATATAGGCTCCGCCACTCTATAACCGCCGGGACCGAGTTTGTGTTCCCCTAAGTTCAACTCCCACATTTCTTTCCCCACTGACTTGATTCGGAGGTTGCTCTGCTCTCGCACTTGATCTTGAACTCCTTGTAGTCATCTTCGCTGATCGAAGAATATTTCGCCTTGATCTTCTCATAACTATCACCTTTATCAATCATTCTCTTCACCGCACTTCTCCAAGTAGACAGGGCCGTGCTCATCCTCGTGAGGGCGGCACTGTTCACTTTATTCCCTGAGAGGCGTGTTTTTTCAAAATCGGTGGGGAACTTGTATCGTTCGTGCAGCTTCATGAAGAGGAGGTTGCGCAAATTCCCTCGGTCCTTTTGCCTAAGGTTCTCGGTGTTGATCGAGACGGTGCTCCGGAGAATGCACTCGAGCTGAAGCGAGTACCCCTTGACTATATGTTTGGGCTCCGTTGGATGCCCGTCGGAGTCCACTTGAGTAAATTCCTCCTTGAGGGTGCGGAGCGCATTCGGGCGCCAGTCTGTGTGTGCGCCGCCATCATCAGTGGTGGCATCCTAGGCGGCACCATCAGTGGTGTCATCCCCGACGTCCTCATAGCGGTGAGGTTGTTCCTCCATCTCCTGGGACAGCTCCCTGAATTGCTTGCCGCCCGAACCGCCGGACTCATCGTTGTTGGCCATGTTTCGCTCTAAATAGGAAAATAGTTTGGTCAAAAAGTTGGTTATTGTCAAGGAACAAGATCATGGTCTCATCATTTAGGGTTTGTCGACACCGAGGCATCCTAAAAGCTAAGCTTTTATCATTTAGGGTTTGTCGATGCCGAGGCACCCTAAAAGCCTAAGCGTACATCATTTAGATTCTCATCGACAGCGAGGCACCCTAAAAGCCAAGGTTTCATCATTTAGGGTTTGTCGACGCCGAGGCACCCTAAATGCTAAGTTAAGTTTTCATCATTTAGGGTTTATCGATGCCGAGGCACCCTAGGTTGGGCCTAATCACTTGGCACTAATCACTTGGCTCTATTGCCACATATGTTGGGTTTATCATCTAGGGTTTATCGATGTTGAGGAGAATTCTAAGTTGGGCCTAATCACTTGGCTCTATTGCCACCTATGGTTTAATGCAGCAAGAATAAAGGGGCAGTTGATCCTACTTAATTAAGTACTAAGATACCCCGGCCTATGCATTAGTAGCAAGTACCCCATATGTCCGATTTTTAGCAAAGTCATGCTAAAATTCACGGAAAATTTCAGCATGACCTTTGCTGAAAATAGGACATATGGAGTACCCGAATTTGCCTCTTGGGGTACCTGCAAAATCATCACGACACGAAGGGCCTCTCAAGGGCCTCAAGCAGCAGCGGCGTCTCCCAGGACCCCATTTTTTGCTAAATTTCTTTGAGCAACACTCAGAGCAGAAAATTCAGCATATTTCTATACAACAGCACTGTAAAGATGAAGAACAGTTCTACAGCAGCCCATTTATATACAATACTAGCATCTTTGGTCATACCAATTTCTGAAACAATTCAAATCTGAACTGTATCTTGCGTAGGCACCACTACTGCAAGTGACATACTACTGCAAGTGCCATACTACTGCAAGTGCTATACTACTGTAGGAAAGGAGGATCATCATACACATATATATGTATAGCAATTGACAGGAGCTTCATCATTTTTAGTAACAACAACACATATATAGCAATTGGAAGCAAACACATGTACACATAAGATAAAAATGTAGTGCTGAAAGTTTAATGCTTACAAAAGACTTGCTGAAATAGTGAAAAATATGGAGTCACCAAGCTGGCTAAGAAACTCCCAAAGTCCACTAGCAAATCCAAGATACAATCCTGTTACACACATCGTAACAATTTAAGATAATTAGGATAAGGATAGTAGGAAATGAAAAAGAAAGAGCTCAAAAAACAATGACAACAGAAAAATAATAAAAACCTAGTCCTAGAAGAAAATAAATACTAAAAGAAAAGAAATCCTAAAATCTGGAGCAAGTCCTAGCAGTAGTAGTCCAACTAGATGGCCACCACTACTACTCCTATCACTAGAGTAATTTAGGTACACCCAACAGACCTTAAACTACTACTTCATCAATGATGACTCACATGGTACAAAAGAAGTTGAGTGGACCAAGTTACTAATCCAACAAGATTCTAGGATGTGAACCAAATGATTTGCCAATAAAAGGTAACAATGATATATTGCAGGAATAGACCTTCCTAAAATAGGAATGATAATATACTATCAATAACCATTGAATAAAACAGATTTACCAACAAAATCTAAAAGGACACCTGCCTATCAGATTCAAACAGTTTATCATTTTCTAAAGCCATAAGCACAACAATCATGATCAGAACTAACACTACTTCAGACAAATAACCAATTAAGCTCCAAAAAAAATAAACACTAATCATCAGGCACTCTCCTGCTACAGCTAACCAAAATCTGCTAGCTGATTCTTAAATCAGACAGTTTGAGCACTACAATTCTCACAAGATCTGCAATAGGTCAGGTAAAGACAGTTTGAGAACTACAATTCTCACAAGATCTGCAATAGGTCAGGTAAAGATAGTGATGACCAAGTTGTAACTACTTGAACAATCAGTGGACAAGATATTCACAACATAAAGGTTGTGCACCTCAAATATATAAATCACATGGTATACAAATAATGCATAAAAGAAAGCTAACAATGGCATAGCATCGTTAATAAGGCCACCAATTTACCTACCAGCATCCTTTGAAGCAAGGATAAGGACCCAAATAATCAGTACTAATACATAGGACATTAGTTCAACAATTCTATCAAGAAATCATAGTAGAGCACTATTTCCTTAGTCATCCTCCGGGAACACTACTGAACAATTTATCAGGACCAAAAACAATATGCAGGAGCACCAATTTGTATGACCAAATGGTAGCTACATGTAGGACCAGGCAAAATAATTTTCCTAGACTTGTCTTAACAACATGTGATTTGCACGCATCTATCTATAATGGCCATTACTTATATCTCTATCTGAGAAACCTATTGTTAATGGAAGATAAGCATGGCAGGAATTGAAGGTATGGCAGAAACAGCAGCCGCATGACGGCGGCAGCGGCAACGCATGAGCAAGTGGGGCCTGGCGTCCGCGCACGAGCACGCGGGAAAGGCAGCCGCAAGAAGCAGCAGCAGTGGCACGACGGGGCGGCGGCGGCGAGCTCCTGCTCCTAACCCTAGGTCGCCGCCCCGTGGGGGCATGGGGATGAGCGGGGGAGAGGGGAGGGAGGGACAGAGACTAACCGTTGTCGCTGAGTAGCAGCCGCACAGGGAGGCTCACGTCGCCATCGAGGAGCGCGTCTGACGAGGCTAGCCGCTGTCGAGGGGCAGCTCCGACGAGAGAGATTTGGTGGTGGCGGGGAGGTCGCGGGCTCGAGGGGGAGGAAGGGGAGAGGGAGGCGGCGAGGGCGCGTGGGCGGCTGCGGCGCAGTGGGTCGGGGCAGCGGCGGCGGCGGCGTGGTGGAGGGAGGGACGAGGGAAGGAGCGGCGCGGTGGATCGAGGGAGAGGGATCTGGCGAGGGAGAGGGAAGGGGGGATCGGGCGAAGGGGTATCCAGCTAGACACTATAGCAATGGCGCACCACCCTTGGGTGCGCCATTAGTAGTTTTTTTTCTAATAGCAATGGCGCACCCTCCTCTGGTGCGCCATTAGTAACTTTTTTTTCTGATAGCAATGGCGCACCCACCTAGGGTGCGCCATTAGTAACTTTTTTTCATTATTTCTTGTTGCATCTAATAATTTGTTTTTTTATCAAATTTGTTATTTTCATGAGGACTAGAACAGAAGATATCATCAAATATCATCAATTTTTTTAAAATATCATCAATTTTTTATTTGAAAATATCATCAACTTTCTTATTTGAAAATATCATCAAATTTCTTATTTGAAAATATCATCAAATTTGTTATTT